>NW_028317950.1:20308333-20470000 GCF_062004578.1 Staurois parvus | reverse complement strand
TGGGCACTGATAGGCTGCACTTATGAGGTTGAACGGATAGGCAGCACTGATGGGCGCTGATAGGCTGCACTGATGAGGTGGCATTGATCATGCTGCACTGATATGCAGCAATGATGAGCTCTAATGGGCACTGATGGGCGCAACTGCTAGGCGGCACTGATGGGTGGCACTGCTGGGTACTGATGGGAGGCACTGATTATCAGTGCGGGTGTTGTCTGTGACATTTGCCGGTTATCGGCAGTACTTTCCTCACGCTGTGACAGCATGAGGAAAGGGCTTCCAATAACCAGCAACTGTACTGTATTTACTTTGTAATCTGCTGTGTCATTGGACACAGCTGATCACATGGTAAAAGGCCACTGTGACTGGCGTTTACCGTATCATGTGATCAGCTGTCCCCGTAGGATATCGCCAGGTGTGCGCTGCTGGGGGCACATTCTGGGAGGACGTCATAGGACACCTCCCAGGACTGGATAACCACGCTGTAGCAGTCATTCGGCTATAGCACAGTTGTAAAGTTGTTAAACAATTACAACAATGGAGGAAAAAGTAAGTGAACCCTTGGAGTTAATAGCTGGTTGAACCTTCTTTGGCAGCAATGACTTCAAGCTCTGGAACAGATCTGCACAATGATGAGGAATTTTTGACCATTCCTCTTTACAAAACTGTTTTGGCTCAGACACATTCGTAGGATGTCTGGTGTGAACGCTCTCGTGTTATTCCACAGCATCTCTATGGGGTTAAGGACTCTGACTTCAAAAGGCGCATTTTCTGAAGCCACTTTGTGGTGTGTTTACTTAGATGCTTAAGGACACTGTCCTGCAACGTTCAATGCTGAGGACAGCCACCCTGACATTATCCTGTAGGATATTTTGGTAGACTTGGAAATTTATTTTCCCTCAATGATGACAGGTGGTCTGAGCCCTGAGGCAGTGAAGTAACCCCAATCATAGGGCAGCACAGTGGCTAAATGGTTAGCACTTCCACCTGGCTGTACTAGGGTCGTTGGTTCGAATCCCAACCATGGCACCACCTGCGTGGAGTTTGCATGTTCTCCCTGTGCCTGCGTGGGTTTCCTCCGGGTACTCCGGTTTCCTCCCACACTCAAAAGACAAGGTCGTAGGTTAATTGGATCCTGTCTAAATTGGCCCTAGTATGTGTATGTATGAATGTAAGTTAGGGACCTTAGATTGTATGCCCCTTGAGGGTTAGGGACTGATGTGAATGTACAATATATATGTAAAGCACTGCGTAAATTGATGCCGCTATATAAGTACCTGTAATTAATAAATAATGTTCTCTCCACCATACTTCACCGTTGGGATTATGTTTTGATGTTGGTAAGTTGCCCCCCTACATTACATGAAGTCTGGGGGGATAAGTAGTTTGCTTAACCACTTTACGACAGTACAATGCGGGCGGGCGGTCACTGTAGGCGATGTATGGGTACATTGCTGCCTACTTTCAGGTTGTGCGCCGACACCCACTGTGATTGTACACAGCAGGTGTCTATTAACATGGCCAATAATTCACGGCCGGGACTGCTGACCAACTGTGTACAGTCACAAATCCAGAGCTCTGTGTTGACATTCAACACAGAGCTCTGTACACAGGGAGAGATCTGTCAGTTTCTCTTCCCTGGAAAGCAAAACTGATAGATCTCTCAGTAAAAGCAGCACACATTACACATAGTTGGGTAAACATTTAACCCCTGATTGCCCTAGATGTTAACCTCTTCCCAGCCAGTGTCATTAGTACAGTGACAGTGTATAGTATAATCACCAATCACTCTATTAATGTTACTGGTGATGTCAGGGACAGTCAGTGTCAGTTTGCCATCAGCCCCATTATAAATCGCTAAATGCCACCAGTAGTAGTGTTAAAAAAAAAATAAATAAATTTTCAGTACACATCTCATAGTGTTTAGGTGCCATAACTTTCAAGCAAAACCAATCAATATACACTTATTGAGATTTTTTTTCCCCATCATTAGACATGTAACAGATTAAATTTTGGCCAAAATTTATGAAGAAATTAGGATTTTTACATTTTTTTACTGTGTTTTAGAGCAGAAAAAATATTTTTTTTTTCAAAATTTTTGGTCTTTTTTTGTTTATATTTACAAAAAATAAAAAAAACCAGCGGTGAGCAAATACTACCAAAAGAAAGCTCTATTTGTGTGAAAAAATAATATAAATTTTCTTTGCAATTTCAATTCACAGGAAGTGCAATAGATTAATTTTTTGTTTTCAGGTTTAGATACGCTTTAAGGAAAGATCATAAATGGTAGCCTAAATGGTAGCCTATGTACTTTCCTCATGACAAAGCCTCCTAGAAGGTGAGTGATTGCATCTCCTCTGTGGAGCTTGGTGTAGCACACTGAAATTTTTGCAGCTGCCATTGATGGCATAATGAAAAAGCATGTTGCCTGGCTGTATCTGACTGGCATACTTTAGACTTCTGGACAAACATGGGCTCGACAAATCCCAGGCGCATGATCGCCATGGTGACTTGGAACTGCGTCCTGGCGCCTTCACACACTGCCTACCATTGACTTCAATGCAAAGACGCCTGCCATCGACTTCAATGCAAAGCAATCGACTTCAATGCAAAGACGCCTGCCATCGACTTTAATGCAAAGACGCCTGCCATCGACTTTAATGCAAAGACGCCTGCCATCGACTTTAATGCAAAGACGCCTGCCATCGACTTCAATGTAAAGATGCCTGCCATCGACTTCAATGTAAAGATGCCTGCCATTGACTTCAATGTAAAGATGCCTGCCATTGACTTCAATGCAAAATTACCTGCCATCGACTACAATGCAAAAACAACAAGAGGGCGCACCGGCCTAGTGCATTACCTTAAATAACATTTATTGATAAAAATGATAGGCAATATACTCACAAAAGACAAATTTATATAAGCTCATCATAAAGAACAGCACTGTCCAGTCCGCATGGTGTGGTCATCCACATGGGAGCACTGGACCTCCAACAGGCTAACGTGTTTCGAGGACTTGCCTCTTCCTCAGAGCCCTTCCTCAGGTAGTGCACTAGGCTGGTGCCGCCCTCTCTTTGTTTTCTTTGTACCCAGTATTTGGACTTCCCCAGTCTTTTGAGGGCAGCAAGGCGTGCACCATCCAGAATTTCCACAATGGATCCATAACTATATCGATTTCACCTCCAAGCGCAGGAGCATTTGTGTCAATTACAATGCAAAAATCGCCTGCCATCGGCGCCAATGCAAAAATCGCCTGCCATCGGCGCCAATGCAAAAATCGCCTGCCATCGACGCCAATGCAAAAATCGCCTGCCATCGACGTCAATGCAAAAATCGCCTGCCATCGACTTCAATGCAAAAATCGCCTGCCATCGACGTCAATGCAAAAATCGCCTGCCATCGACTTCAATGCAAAAATCGCCTGCCATCGACGTCAATGCAGAATCGCCTGCCATCGACGTCAATGCAGAATCGCCTGCCATCGACGTCAATGCAGAATCGCCTGCCATCGACGTCAATGCAGAAATCGCCTGCCATCGACGTCAATGCAGAAATCGCCTGCCATCGACGTCAATGCAGAAATCGCCTGCCATCGACGTCAATGCAGAAATCGCCTGCCATCGACGTCAATGCAGAAATCGCCTGCCATCGACGTCAATGCAGAAATCGCCTGCCATCGACGTCAATGCAGAAATCGCCTGCCATCGACGTCAATGCAGAAATCGCCTGCCATCGACGTCAATGCAGAAATCGCCTGCCATTGACGTCAATGCAGAAATGGCTCCTAACTTATTTAGTGGACTCCTAGATTCAAAGCAAACTTGTCAAGCCCTGATTTAGTAAAAACAGCCATATCAACGATTGCTGAGGTTTTAAACGTCTTGTTATTGTGTACAGCTATATTCGCCAATTACACATGCATGCTGTGCTTCCTACTTCGTAGTAGTGCATAATGAGCTTGTCCTAAAGCTTTATTAAACCCAAAAGCAAACATGTATTATATTGCAGCTTATCAGCTCTTAGAAATGATGGCTACATTAGTTTTCGTTTTAGGCTTTCTTTCCTTATTTTCACCCGTTGATTCTGCCAGTAACGCCTTTTGCAATTGGGAGTATAAAACCCCACTTTTTTTACAGATTTGACTAAAGATGCATTGTTGTCTATGGAACATGCGCGTATACACAAGTATGCGGCAGCACAGTGGCTAAATGGTTAGCACTTCCGCCTGGCAGTACTAGGGTCATTGGTTCGAACATCACCTGCCTGGAGTTTGCATGTTCTCCCTGTGCCTGCGTGGGTTTCCTCGGGTACTCCAGTTTCCTTCCACACTCCAAAGACATGCTGGTAAGTTAATTGGATCCTGTCTAAATTGGCCCTAGTATGTGTATGTATGAATGTGAGTTAGGGGCCTTAGATTGTACACCCCTTGAGGGTTAGGGACTGATGTGAATGTACAATATATATGTAAAGCACAGCGCTATATAAGTACAATGCACGTAGTGGATAAGTGAGCGCTAAAACTCACTACAGCCGCTGAACACCAAAAAGCACCAAACAACCTCAAAATCACAATATAAACAATGGGCGCAGCGCTTGAATGGAAGAATATCACAAAACAATGTATGTAAATGTAAGCAGAGGGTGACCTAATAATAAAGTGCTTAATCAATAAATATATAAATAAACAACGTGACTCAGCGTGTTCAATGATACTTGTCACTGCACATGACACACAATGGTGCATATAGTAAAGTGCAAAACATATAATCCACATATATAGTTAATAATTCATGTCACTGCGTGGTGACTAATCATACATAGTGATATATGTGAGTATATAGTCCACAATATCCCAGTGGGTTAGGTGCATGGAAGATCACAAGGATCCTTAGAATCTAATATATTCAAAGGTGATGGTGTGTCCAAACTGATAAAAGACTGCGCACTCACCAGATGCGCAATCAATATTTGCATTTAAGAGAACACTCTCAATGTTAACTGGAATTCCCTCTGGAATATGGTCTGGTCTGCTGCTGCTCCCTGCTCACTCAGCTGTCAGCCATGGCTCTAACCTCGTTTCACGTGGGTAGTGGGAAGCTCACAGAGAGCCCTCTGTGTCTCTCCCCCGCTGACACACACTGTCCCCCATCTGCTCTCTCTGGGTCCCCCGGCTCCGGTGTTGGATTCTCTCTCCCTCTCCCAGCCCGGTCTCTACCATACAGCTGATTCCCAATTGATGTTCCCGGCTTTTGGAAATATATTATCAGATTCTAAGGTTTACATACATTGTTTTGTGATCTTCTTTAATTCAAGCGCTGCACCCATTGTTTATATAGCGCTATATAAGTACCTGAAATAATATTGTAACACTGGTAATGAAGAATTTTATGCACCTTTATGAAATGTTTTACTCGGGATCTGTCAACAACATGAGTAGAAACATCAGTATAATATTGCATCCATGTGCAACTGGCCCAAGTCTGTAGTTATTGCATCTGTACAAGTTAGAGGGTAGAGACAAACCACTTAGAATGATGAGCTTTTATTTATGTAAAACGTTTATCCCAAAAGGAACAACATTGTTGTTTTACCTACCTAAAAAGTAGAAGCTACGGTTTGGCTGCAATTTATTTAGTGTATCTAAATCTGCTAGTACATCCAACACTCCCCTCCCCCCGGACTGACAATGCAGCTGTCCAGAGGTGTCTCTGTTGCTGCTTGCGTAGAGGCACTTACAGGAGGTGAAAACAGGGAAAAAACCCTAAGAAAACGAATGCAGCCACCACATCCAAGACTTGGATATATTACATTTTCTTGATTAATAGCACCTTAACCCTTTGAGGACCATAAGATTACGGAACGCCAAAAGAATCAATTTTTTGTTTTTAAAGTTCGTACACTTCAGTTGCTGTAACTAAGCTATTTCATGAAATAATTGGCAAAAAGCTAGATCCATTTGTTGATAAGAACTAATATTCCAATAAACCAAAAAAAAAAGTATTTTAAGTTCTTAATCAAATGATACAGGCAATTAAAAACATGGGACAAATACGTCCCTTGGTCCTCAAAGGGTTAAGGCCAGGTTCACATCTGTGCAGGCCGCATTTTGCACGGACCCAAAAGCCCATTCATTTGAATGGACTCCCGTGCCCCAGGACATGCAGGGAAGAAGTCCCTGCACTTCTTTGGAAATCACAGCCCACGCAGGAACCCCGGTTCCCAGTACAGTTGTGATTTCCAGTGCGGGTGGTGTGCCATTGGAATTAATGGCACTTGCCCGCAGGTCCCGCATTCCTCTGTGTGGGTGGTGCAGCTGCAGGTATTTGTGCGGTTCCCACAGCGGCACCACCAGCACAGATGTGAACCAAGCCTAAAGGCCAGTTCACACAACAAAAATGCACTCTGGATGCATTCCGGATACATTTTTGCTTATAGTTCACACCACACGCAGTTCCGGTGCAGTTTTCCATGGTCCAGTATGGTTCTGTTCAGAAAAAATGCAGCATGTTCTACTTTTTGTTCTGCACCGTAAACTGACTGGAACTTGCTGCAGTAGTGTGAACCAGGGCCATTGAAATACATGGAAAACACTGCATGCATTTTTGATGCAGAAAAAAAAATGCACTGGACTGCATCTAGTGTGAACTAGCCCCATGGAAACGCAGTCCAGATGTGTTCCAGATGCGTTTTTGCATACATCTTTTTGGAGCATTCCGATGCATTTTTGATGTGCTCCAGTGCGTTTTTTTATGCATTCCAGTTCATTTTTCCCCTCTCTTTTTCTTCAATTTGAATAGGGACATGTGCGTTCCAGCATGCAGCATGTTCTACTTTTTTTTGTGCAACTGGAACTCAAACACTGATGTGAACTAAGACATTGACAACCATATAACCTACTTTCTGTGCGATTTGGATGAAGAAAAAAAAGCAACTGAAACACATGTAGTGTGAACTGGCCCTAAAAGTGGACCTTTCAGTAATTTTACAAGTCTGCATAAATGAAATTCTGACATGTCACAATCAACAGATTATTCAAAAAACTCCACCTTTTAATATTAAAGCCTAACACCAGGCACATGTTTTATTTGATTTGGATAGAGTTGGGAGGAGGAAACATTTATTTCTTCCTATAACAAGTTCAGGAGATTTTCCCTTGTTTCCTGTTTCTGTGACACCCACAGAAGAAATGTGGGGAGCAGATGTCACCGGGACACGGACAGCAACAAACTTCCAAATCCCTGTTGGAGAGATTTGCCATCACTTCCTCTCCTGACAAGATTAGCTGTCACTGTTGACAGGCAACAAGGCGTGTGAACTCAGCATTATGAAGCTTGCCGCCTAGAATGCTTAATTACTTGTTGTACTGTCTGTAATTAATCCACAGAGTAATCTACACCACTCGGGTGACCTCCTCTCCTGCCAGGGGAGCCCAACACTTTGTGGATCTCCGCTAAAATGCACAGTCTGTACCAAGCCTTTCCTTATAAAAATCTCCCTGCTGCTTTTATTTGTATTTTAGTCTTTGATGTGATTTGTCTAAATCCACAGCTGTGGTTTTCAGTATTATCATGAAAGAGCTAATTAGAATCCACACAACAGCAAAATTTTAATCCTTGCCTTGTAATGACACAGCTAAAGGCCAAGAAATTCAGGTTAAAACAAGCAAACTACTGTAACAAAAAAAATTATATATATATATCTCATACACACACACACAAATATTGCCAAAAAGTATACAGAAAGCAGCCTTAGAGGTTGGAATATTTATGCCTGATCCTGGATACTGTCAGGGCGATTGGGATTCTCCTTCTGCACATACACTATATTGCCAAAAGTATTGGGACACCCCTCCAAATCATTGGATTCAGGTGTTCCAATCACCTCCATGGCCACAGGTGTATAACCTCAAGCACCTAGGCATGCAGACTGCTTCTACAAACATTTGTGAAAGAATGGGTCGCTCTCAGGAGCTCAGTGAATTCAAGTGTGGTTCATTGATAGGTTGCCACCTGTGCAACAAGTCCATTCGTGAAATTTCCTTCTACTGAATATTCCACGGTCAACTGTTAGTGGTATTATAACAAAGTGGAAGCAACTGGGAACAGCAGGAACTCAGGCACGAAGTGGTAGGCCACGTAAAATGGCAGAGCGGGGTCAGTGCATGATGAAGTGCACAGTGAGCAGAAGTCACCAACTGTGGCCTTCAGATTAGCACAACAGTGCATAGGGAGCTTCATGGAATGGGTTTCCATGTCCGAGCAGCTGCATCCAAGCCTTACATTACCAAGTGCAATGCAAAGCGTTAGATGCAGTGGTGTAAAGCACGCCGCCACTGGACTCTAGAGCAGTGGAGATGTGTTTTCTGGAGTGATGAATCACGCTTCTCTGTCTGGCAATCCGATGGATGTGTCTGGGTTTGGGAGTTGCCAGGAGAACAGTACTTGCCTGAGTGCATTGTGCCAAGTGTAAAGTTTGGTGGAGGAGGGATTATGGTGTGGGGTTGTTTTTCAGGGGTTGGGCTTGGCCCCTTAGTTTCAGTGAAGGGAACTCTTAAGGCGTTAGCATACCAAAGACATTTTGGACAATTTCATGCTCCCAACTTTATGGGAACAGTTTGGGGATGGCACCTTCCTGTTCCAACATGACTGCACACCAGAGCACAAAGCAAGGACCATAAAGACATGGATGAGTGAGTTTGGGGTGGAGGAACTTGACTGGCCTGCACAGAGTCCTGACCTCAACCCGGCAGAACACCTTTGGGATGAATTAAAGCAGAGACCGATAGCCAGACCTTCTCATTCAACATCAGAGCCTGACCTCACAAATGCGCTTCTGGAAGAATGGGCAAACCTTCCCGTAGACACACTCCTAAACCTTGTGGACAGCCTTCCCAGAAGAGTTGAAGCTGTTATAGCTGCAAAGGGTGGGACGACTCAATATTGAACCTTACGGACTAAGACTAGGATGCCATTAAAGTTCATGTGCGTGTAAAGGCAGGCGTCCCAATATTTTTGACAATAATAAAAGAGAGAGAAGCAGCGCCATCTAATGCAGGCCATAGATGAGTTGAAAATCGGCCGACTTTTCGGATCGTTAGTGGGCTAAATGTTCGGCCGTTTTTCTGTATTTTGGCAGATTTTATCGGTAAAGTTGGAAAAAATTCGTCCGATTTTGCAGATCGGACGATTTTCGTGGCAATGATGGGCAAATCGGCCGATCTTTTATCGATAAAAAAATCTGCGCATGAGCAGTGACCTGCAAGAGGAAGACAAAAAGAAGAAAAAAGAAGAAGAGGATGAAGAAGAAGAGGAAGAGGAGAAGGGGAAGAAGAAGGGGAAGAAGAAGAGGAAGAGGAGAAGGGGAAGAAGAAGAGGAGAAGGAGAAGGGGAAGAAGAAGAGGAGAAGGAGAAGGGGAAGAAGAAGAGGAGAAGGAGAAGGGGAAGAAGAAGAGGAGAAGGAGAAGGGGAAGAAGAAGAGGAGAAGGAGAAGGGGAAGAAGAAGAGGAGAAGGAGAAGGGGAAGAAGAAGAGGAGAAGGGGAAGAAGAAGAGGAGAAGGGGAAGAAGAAGAGGAGAAGGGGAAGAAGAAGAGGAGAAGGGGAAGAAGAAGAGGAGAAGGGGAAGAAGAAGAGGAAGATGAAGAAGAGGAAGATGAAGAAGAAGAAGAGGAAGAAGAAGAAGAGGAAGAGGATGAAGAAGAAGAGGAAGAGGATGAAGAAGAAGAGGAAGAGGATGAAGAAGAAGAGGAAGAGGATGAAGAAGAAGAGGAAGATGATGAAGAAGAAGAGGAAGATGATGAAGAAGAAGAGGAAGATGATGAAGAAGAAGAGGAAGATGATGAAGAAGAAGAGGAAGATGATGAAGAAGAAGAGGAAGATGAAGAAGAAGAGGAATTCCAGTCTGGCAAAAAGTGTCCCTGCAGAGAGCCCCGCTATTTCTTTGACAGTTCCTAGCGGTTGCAACAATGTATCTATTTGTTTCCAAATAAAAACATCTGTATCCTAAATGGATACAAATAGATACATTTTTGCAACCGCTATAAATGTCAAGGAACTGTCAAAGAAATAGCGGAGCTCTCTGCAGGGACACTTTTTGCCGGCTGTAGACGGGATGAAAATCGGCCGATTTTTTTTACCGTTGCTGGTAACGTCGGCCGCTTGAACGACCAATTTTTCATTTTTTTAAAGAAAAATCGGCCGATTTTCGACCTGTCTATGGCATGCATAAGTGCAGCAACATAAGAAAATAATTTATTACCACAAAATTGTCAACTACAACAATAGTAGGAGTCAATGAGCGCTTGTCAAACTGGTGTCAACCGCTACTGGTGTCCCAATGATTTTGTTAATATAGTGTATGTGTATATGTATATATATATATATATATATATTACATACATACATATATACACACACATACACATATATATACATATATACACACACACACTGTATATCACAATTACTAAACACCCAAAAGTATGTGGACACCCCTCCCAATTCAAATGCTTCCTGTAAAGGGGATTACTAGGGCTCATTCACATTAGGAGCAGAGACCTGCATTACTCAGTAGAAAAACACTTATTTTTATTTCAGTCTGAAAGTCTTTGATGTGATTTGTCTAAATCCACAGGTGTGGTTTTCAGTATTGTCATTAAATAGCCAATTAGAAATCCCACAAAAGAAAAGGCAGGAGTTTAATCCTTGCCTTGTAATGACATGGCTACAGGGGCCAAGAAATTACAAGTTAAAACTAGTAAACAAAAAGATATACAGTACTGTGCAAAAGTTTTAGGCAGGTATGAAAATTAAAAAATAAATGTGTAAATTAAGAACGCTTTAAGAAATAGAAGTGTTCGTAGTTTTTTTTAAATTAAATAACAAAACGGAAAGTAAATGAAGAGAAGAGAAATCCAAAACAAATCAACATTTGGTGTGACCACCCTTTGCCTTCAAAACAGCATCAATTCTTCTAGCTACACTTGCACACAGTTTTTGAAGGAACTCGCCAGGTAGGTTGCTCTAAAAACCATCTTGGAGAACGAACCACAGATCTTCTGTGGATGAAGGCTTCCTCATATTTTTCTGTCTCTTCATGTAATCTCAAGCAGACTTGATGTTGAGATCAGGGCTCTGTGGGGGCCAAACCATCACTTCCAGGGCTCTGTGGGGGCCAAACCATCACTTCCAGGGCTCCTTCTTCTTTAGGCCCCTTCCACATGGGGTGGACTTCGCTGATCTCCGCTGAGCAAGCAGATGGCTGGTCAATGTTCGCTCCATTTATACAGAGCGGACACAGACACAGCCCACTGTCCTCTGTGGGTAGTCGGATGCAAACGGACCACCTGTCTATTTACACCAGGGTGGATTTGATTTAAATCATGATTTAAATCACCAGTGAAAAGGCTCGATTTAAATAATAATTTTTAATGAGCAACTGTCATCTCTGTCCCGCATCGGCTCCTCTTCTGACCCGCTGTTGATTCACTTTAATGGGACAGCTGGTGATTTGGCAGTGACACAAGGTGAGGTGAGTGGATGCCCCCTAACAGGCGCTGCCATGATGGATCTAAAATGACAGGTGCTCTTTAAATGTAAGGAATCCAACTCATTCTTGCTGGTAGTTAGAATCTTTAATATTTGCCAACCAAATGAAGGTTTCTTTTTTAGAATAATAAGCTGTCAGGTTAGTAAAACAGCAATATCACAACCGATTTTAGGTTAATAGGTTAATCACACATGGCTGGAGAACTACTCAAATTCTTTTATTTCATGTTTTTTTCTCATGATTACTGTGATATTGTGTGAATGCATCAATGCAATGCATGTTATCTCAGCTTGCAGAGCTTGGATTCATTGAATGAATGTAAATATTGCAGAATGTACAGCCTCATGCTACATAACTAAGCTCCATTTCATGCTGAATAAACTAAATTATTAATGTATCTGAAATAGATTTTTACTCCAAAAGCATTTAATTAAAATAAATTTGATAAAAAAAAATAAATCTGATTTAAAAAAAAAAAAATCATCGATTTTTATCCACCCTGGTTTACACCCACCTTCTATCCGATCCGCTAGATGGATGGGGAACAGATCCCCATCCATCTGTTTTTAGCAGATGAAATCATATCAGATGTAGGCGGGTGTAAACAGACACAAGTCTGCTTACATCCGGAGCTCCATATAGGATAATGGAGAGTCCGATCAGATCTAAATATTTCAAATCATCGATTTTTATCCACCTTGGTTTACACCCAACTTCTATCCAATCCTCTGGATGGATGGGGAACAGATCCCCATCCATCTGTATTTAGAGGCTGAGATCATATCAGATGTAGTCTGTTTACAACAGGCGCTCCATATAGGATAATGGAGGGTACAATCAGGTCCTCCTAAAAAAACCCAAAAAAAACTGATAGGTGGACACAATCAGTCCACCCGTGTGAAAGAGCTCTTATGCTGAAGGTAGTTCTTAATGATATTGGATGTTTGTTTGTGGTCATTGTCCTGCTGAAGGATACATTTAGGGCCAATCCCACACCTTCCTGATGGTATGGCATGATGGATAACTATCTGCCTGTATTTTTCACCTTGAGGACAATATTGATCCAGACCAAACCTTCAACTCTACTTGCAAAAATGCAGCCCCAAACTTGCAGGGAACCTTCACCATGCTTCACTGTTGACTGCAGACCCTCATTGTTGTACCACTCTCCATCCCCTTTGACAAACAAACTGCCTCCTGCTACAGCTAAATATTTCAAATTTTGACTCATCAGTCCAGGAGCACCTGCTGCCATTTTTCTGCACCCCAGTTTCTATGTTTTTGAGCATAGTTGAGTTGCTTAGCCTTGTTTCCACAGCAGAGGTATCTCTTTTTGGCCGCAATTCTGCCATGAAGACCACTTCTGGCTACACATCTCCAGACAGTAGATGGGTGTACCTGGGTCCCACTGGTTTCTACCAGTTCTGTGCTGATGGCACTGCTGGACATCTTCTGATGTCGAACAGAAGTAAGCATAATGGATCTTTCTTCTGCTGCTTTAAGTTTCCTTGGCTGACCACTGCATGTACGGTCCTCATTGTTTGCCCAATCATTGGTGTTCTCAAGGCTGATAAATACAGGCAGATACTTATCCATCATGCCATACCATCAGGGAGGCCTATGACTGGCTCCAAATGTATTCTGCAGCATGACAATGACCCCAAACATACAGCCAATGTCATTAGGAACTATCTTCAGTGTAATAAATAACAAAGAGTCCTGGAAGTAATGGTTTGGCCACCACAGAGTCCTGATCTCAATATCATGAAGTCTGTCTGGGATTACATGAAGAAACAGAAGGATTTGAGGCAGCCTACATCCACAGAGGATCTGTGGTTAGTTCTTCAAGATGTTTGGAACAACCTACCTGCCAAGTTCCTTCAAAAACTGTGTGTAGGTGTACATTTAAAGCCGAAGGGTAGTATGGTATGGGGGATTGTTTGCTCAACTGTAGATATGTTTTTAGCCGAGAACACACTAGTCCAAGCTTCAGTTTGAAGGCAAGCCCACTTTTATTGAAATTAAATTTCTTCTCAAAGTTGCCCACACAGGGGTTTTAATGTATCAAAGCAAAAAATGAAAAATGCCAAGCCACCTGGTTTCTTTGTCAGCAGCACCTGTACATTCTTTGGTCTCCCAGACCAAGGGTTCTTCAGGATCACTCAGCCTCAGTTGCAGCACCTAACTGCATAGACCCACTCCTGGCCTTTAGGTAGGGTTCTCCAGCCCCTCAAGCTTGCTCTCTCTTCCAGATTCCTTCCAGCCCCCTGGACTCACTAGCCACCTCAGCTTTCCCAGACTCTTGTAACTGTCCTGACTTTCCCAGTCCTTGGGCAAGAATTCCCCCTCACAAGGGATGCAGTCTCCAGCAGGAACACTCAACTCTGCTGACAGGGCTCTGTCTTCAAATGGCAGCAAGTCGTACTCAGATCTACGTACCTGTGTACACACAGGGGCTGCAGGTGTCTCGCAAAAACCAGACACAGGATTGAAGGGATCTGAAACCTTCAAACTCCAGGAACTGATCTGGAACTGCCAAAACCAGAGAAAAAAACAGTATTCTCTGCTCACAAAACACATGCTGGTCCTTCTCAAACAACACCTTTGAGAATCGTGTATCATTCTTCCAACCATTTCTTTATCTCACATAGTGGCAGGGCCCTACACTGTCACAGTAGTTATACTAAATATTGATTTGATTTACCGTATTTTCCGGCGTATAAGACGACTGGGTGTATAAGACGACCCCTACTTTTCCTGTTAAAATATAGGGTTTGGGCTACCCCTCTTCCAACGCACACCAAATAAAAATGAAAAAACATTAGATTTGATTTCAATATGGTAATTTTAATTCAAATGCTTATGACATGCAGATACCTAGCAGGAAAACTGTCACTTAGAAACATAAGGCTGTTTGTCATCAAACATGTAAACATAAAACAGTGCAAGTGGATTAAACTTTTCCTAATTCACTCTAAAGCTGAAAGGAAGGATAAGACAATAAACCCATGGAAGCTGCCATGCTGTTTGTTTTCTAAGCAGTCAACCAAACTGGAACTGATGATGATAGGAGGAAGATAACAAACAATAGAGAGAGAGCAAGTTCCTGGCGAGTCAGCAACGCCCATCATAACTGCAAGGTTTTGCTGGTGTGATAGTTTCCCTTTAACCTCTTGCTGTCCACCTGCTGTTTATAAACGGCAGGGCGGCGGCAGTCCAGGGGTGGGTTGCCGTTCATAAACGGCACCCGCCTTTTCTAGCTGTGCGCACTCCCTGGGAGTGCGCACCACCACGATCCGGTGCCCGCTGTGTCCTCCGGACACAGTGAAACACCGATCGTC
Source organism: Staurois parvus (assembly GCF_062004578.1). Taxonomy (NCBI): domain Eukaryota; kingdom Metazoa; phylum Chordata; class Amphibia; order Anura; family Ranidae; genus Staurois; species Staurois parvus. The sequence goes on along the minus strand of NW_028317950.1, from coordinate 20,455,112 downwards.
GGACGTGACCTCTGCACGAGGTCCCGATCATGTGATCACTGATTGGCGAATCAGTGATCACATGCAAAGTAGTCAGCAAGATGTCACTTGTGACATCATTGCTTACTACGTGTGAAATCTGTGAATGATCACAGAGGTCACATGGTACAAGGCTATTCACAACAGCCTTGTACCATGTGACAAGCTGTGACCACTCACAGCTCACTCAGTAATTCTCAATGACTGCAAGAATGCAGACAGAGAGAAAGAGAAATGATTGCTTTTACATCCTATATGGGTGTAAAAGCAATCAGTGTAAAAAAAAAAAAAAAAAATCTTCATCACCCCCCACAAGTAGTACAGTGTCACCATGGTGACACTGTACTGCTAGGGTGACAGTATGTAAAAAAAAAAAAAATAATAATATAAAAAAAATAAAATAAAAATGTAAAAAATTTTTTTTAAAAATTATAATTTTTGGTTATAAACTAATTTGGATTTTTTTTTTTTACTAAAAAAATAACGGAATAAATTTTGGCCAAGATTTATGATGAAATATTATTTATTTGCAAAATTTTATAAAAAAAAAAAAAAAAAAACACTTTTTTTCCAAATTTTTGGACTTTTTCATTTACATAGTCAAAAAGTAAAAATCCCAGCGGTGAATAAATACCACCAAAATAAAGCTTTATCTGTCTCAAAAAAATGGTAAAAAATTCATATGGGTACAGTGTTGCATGACCGCGCAATTGTCATTCAAAGTGTGATAGCGCTGAAAGCTAAAAATTGCCCTGGACAGGAAGGGGGTAAAAGTGTCCGGACAGGAAGTGGTTAAAAGCCTTCAAAATCCTCCTGTTCGTCATCTGATATCATAAGTACATCAATGACATCTTGTGATACATTTGTAAGGCAGTCATCGTATGGATCTAATTCCGTATCAGATGGTGTGGTCTCAGCTTCGGCTTCCTCTTCATCTTGCCACAAGTAGTCATCCTCCATACCATCTAATGAATTTGATATGCCACACTTCTTGAAAGACTTGACTACTGTTTCTGCATCAATATCATTTCAGGCTTTTATGACAAACTTGCACAAAACATCCAACTGTGGAGAACGCATGTTTCCTCCTTTTGTGAATGACTTTTCACCGCTAACCATCCACTCATTCCACTGTTCTCGAATGCGATCTTTAAATGGCTTGTTTAGGCACACATCCAGTGGCTGTACCAACAATGTTAATCCTGCAGGAATAACTGCTTCATCTGTAATTATTCTTGCAAGCCTTTGCTTGGTGCTGGGAGTTAAATGAGCCCTGAACATATCCCACACCAGTAGACTACGTTTTTGAATAAGTCCACCTGGTCGCCTACTCCATACATTATCAAGCCATAGCTTCACCCCTTCTTCATCCATCCAGCCTTTTTCATTCACGTGTACAAAACAACCAACAGGGAACTTGAGTTTCGGCATTGTTTTATTTTTAAAAATAATCATTGGTCTCAGTTTGGCGCCATCAGCTGTGCATGCTAGTACCACTGTAAAACTGGACTTCTCAAGTCCTGTTGTTTTAATTAAAATTGTTTTTTCACCTTTTGGATGGACAGTTTTATTTCCAACCATATCAAAATTCATTGGAGTTTCATCCATATTTCCGATACTACTTAACGCATAGCCATGTTTATTGCGCTGTTGTATTACGTATCGATGGAAACTATTTACTTTGGCATCAAGATCTGCAGGTAATTTTTGTGCAATTTTCGTCTTTTGCCTCAGTGTCATAGTATGCCTTTCCAAGAATCTAGTACACCAGGATACAGTGGCCTTAAATCTGCTGCTGTGATCTGGGTTAGATTTGGCCCACTAAAGTGCAAACAAACGTATTTTATTTCGTGTCACTATATAACCGTTTTGGCGATGCTCATTCACCATGTCTGCTACATGTTTTTCGAGTTCTGGCCAATGTGGGGTGCCTCTTCTTAATGCACACTTACCCCTTGGCATACTCTTTAATGCTTTTTCATTTGCTTTCCAGTCCCGAACCATCTTTTCTGTTACTCCATATTGTCTTGCAGTAGCACAGTTATTCTGTTCCATGGCAAAGTTTACAATTTAAGTTTGAAACTGGCTTCATATTTCTTTCTTCTTGCTGGTGGAGCCATGATGGGGTCTTGACTGTTATCCATTTGTATACTGTACTGTATGTACTGGTGCTGTACTGTATGAACCGGTACAGATACTGGTGCTGTACTGTATGAACCGGTAAAGATACTGGTGTGGTGCTGTACTGTATGAACCGGTACAGATACTGGTGCTGTACTGTATGAACCGGTACAGATACTGGTGCTGTACTGTATGAACCGGTACAGATACTGGTGCTGTACTGTATGAACCGGTACAGATACTGGTGCTGTACTGTATGAACCGGTACAGATACTGGTGCTGTACTGTATGAACCGGTACAGATACTGGTGCTGTACTGTATGAACCGGTACAGATACTGGTGCTGTACTGTATTCACCACCACATGTATCTGCTCACCAGATAGACTCTGTTTTTTCACCACAGATAAGATGCACACCAAACTTCCTTAGAGATGCGCTGTTCCAGGGGTGGGCAAACTTTTTCACTTGAGGGCCGCAATGGGTTCATATATTGGACTCGGGGGCCGGACCAAGAGTAGATGAATAATGTGTATGTGTCATCCATAGTAAGTATAGTAATATTCCCCCATAGTAAGCATAGTAATTCATCCCCCATATAGTAATTCATCCCCCATATAGTAATTCATCCCCCATAGTAATTCATCCCCCATATAGTAATTCATCCCCCATATAGTAATTTATTCCCCATAGTAATTCATCCCCCATATAGTAATTAATCCCCCATATAGTAATTCATCCCCCATATAGTAATTCATCCCCCATATAGTAATTCATCCCCCCTATAGTAATTCATCCCCCCTATAGTAATTCATCCCCCCTATAGTAATTCATTCCCCATATAGTAATTCATCCCCCATATAGTAATTCATCCCCCATATAGTAATTCATCCCCCATATAGTAATTTATTCCCCATAGTAATTCATCCCCCATATAGTAATTAATCCCCCATATAGTAATTAATCCCCCATATAGTAATTCATCCCCCATATAGTAATTCATCCCCCATATTAAGTCCCCAAGTCCCCCCTGTGTCAATTCACTTACCTTTGCTCCGCGCGTTCCTCTCGCCGTGTTCCCGCGCCCTTCCGGTGTAGCATGAAAATCTGTCTCCTATGAGGATCTGTCCCCCTCGACGTATCTGCGCATGTGCCAGTTTCAGGCATTAGCAGCCGATCGGCGATCTCCGGCACATGCGCACATACGTCGAGGGGGACAGATCCTCATAGGAGACAGATTTTCATGCTACACCGGTCTGCAGGGTGGACTGTGAGAGGAGCCTAGCTCCCCTCACGTTCGTCACGCTGCCCCTCCTACACACATCCTGATAGCCATCCTGACAGTATCACGCTCCGCGGGCCGGATTAAAAGGTCCGCCGGGCCGTATACAGCCCGCGGGCCGTAGTTTGCCCATTGCTGCGCTGTTCCAACATTAGAATTGGCTGAATTGCAGATGCTCCTGCTTCCCCCTGCCTTCCCTCAGAATCGCTAATCCAACCCAGTATACAACCAACCAATCATGGCAAGCGATGTATTTTCTGTGCACACTGCATACAAAGCCTGCTTGGATTGGGTGGGTCAGCTCTCCCTGCCTGCCCAGTCCTCCCTGTCTCCAAGATGATCCGAGCGTAGTTTGCACAGAACTGCCACAGTGAAGACATTATTATTATGATTATAATGCTTAGCTAATTACAGTAATTCATTAAGAAATTGCCATGAAAGGGTCAATTCAACAAGGTCGGATGCAGCAGTTGAGTGCTCGATTGATCGTGACTGAAACTGTGACATGCGCAGAAGCGTCAGGAATACACATCTTCATGGGCATACTCATCTTGCCGCTACCCGATGTGTATCCCTTTTCTGCATGTCACAGTTTCAGTCAAGCTCAATCGAGCACTCAACTGCTGCATCCGACCTTGTTGAGGTTTCATGCAGTTCTGAATGGTGATCGGCGATAGTCTACTGCTGCCGAAGACATGCGCAGAAGCGTCCGCTCGGAAGTACAGGTGTGGTTTCAACACAACACCCGGAGTATAAGACGACCCCCGACTTTGTAGAAGATTTCCATGGGGTAAAAAGTCGTCTTATACGCCGGAAAATACGGTAGATTTTTCTTCGGTTTTCTTCCTTTGCATATTGTAAATTGATAAAAATATTTATAAATTTGTATTTCAATAGTTTTTATTAGTTTTAATCAGTATAAAACAGAGGCGACAAAACATGCCCCCACAGGGGCTATCAATTGCACCGATAAGATAAAAAACATAATAATAAAAGAAAAACAGTGCTCTAACTTCAACAAGGCAGAAGGTACGCCCACGCAGGGGCTATCAATGGCACATAGGTTACAATGACGGTAATGAAATTCTAACTGCAATTAAAGGCAGCTGTCCACTATCACCCAAAAAACTAACAGAAATGGAGAGAAAGAAAGAGAAGAGAAATAAGAGAAAAAAAAGGAGAAGAGGGGGCAGAGATCCAAGAGCGCCACCATCAAACGCCAGTGCCTAACGCCATTACATCCCCATACTAGCCAAAGGAAGCGTGGGAAAGGCATATTGCAACCATGGTTCCCATATTTTCGAGAATTTACATTGGGAGTCGTTGCATATGCTCGACATCTGTTCATTAAGCATCATATTGGTCATACGATCCCGCACCCCCTGAAAAGGGACAAACGGACTCTTCCAGGCCTGAGCAATTGTTCTGGTGGCCGACAAAAACAAATAGGACGCCAGCTTCTGCTGATAAGCCAAGAGACCCGGTATGGGGCAATGAAGCAAGGCATACCGAGCATCCCGGCGTATAGATAGATGAAACAACGTGAAAAGGAGGCCAAATACACGAGACCAAAAACGGACCAGTCACGGGCATGACCACCAGGTATGCAAGACATCGCCACGATGGCCACAACCCCGGAAACATCGATCACTACTAGCGGGATTAGCCTGGGCCAAACGAGCCGGAACCCAATACCAACTAAACAATACCTTATAGGCTGCCTCCAGCGTGGTGGTATTGAATGAGCATAATATTTATAATTTGAATAAAATAAAATATTTTTTTGAAAGCATTCTTACTTTGCAGCATGTCTTCACACGTGCCCAAAACTTTTGCACAGTACTGTATATATACACACATTCTGTGTACATGTGCTATATATATATATATATTTATTTTATTTATTTTTTTCCAGTAGACTATTAGGGCTCATTCACATTACAAGCAGAGACCTGCTTTATTCTGGAAAAGCTCACTTATGTTTATTTCAGTCTGAAAGTCTTTGATGCGATTTGTCTAAGTCCACAGATGTGGTTTTCAGTATTATCATGAAAGAGCTAATTTGAAGTCACACAGAAGCAAAATTGTAATCCGTACTTTATAATAACATTGATACAGGCCCAAGGCTTACAGGTTAACACAAACACACACACACACCATTCATACCCCTTGAAATTTTCCACATTTTGTCATGTTACAACCAAAAAACGGAAATGTATTTTATTGGGATTTTGTGTCATAGACCAACACAAAGTGGCACATAATTGTGATGTGGAAGGAAAATGATAAATGGTTTTGAAATTTTTTTTACAAATAAATATCTGAAAAGTGTGGCATACATTTATATTCAGCCCCCTTTACTCTGATACCCTTCACTAAAATCTAGTGGAACCAATTGCCTTCAGAAGTCACCTAATTAGTAAATAGAATCCACCTGTGTGTAATTTAATCTCAGTATAAATACAGCTGTTCTGTGAAGCCCTCAGAGGTTTGTTAGAGAACATTAGTAAACAAACAGCATCATGAAGGCCAATGAACACACCAGACAGGTCAGGGATAAAGCTGTGGAGAAGTTTAAAGCAGGGTTAGATTTTTTAAAAAATATAAAAAGCTTTGAACATCTCACAAAGCACTGTTCAAGTCATCATCAGAAAATGGAAAGATTATGGCACAACTGCAAACCTACCAAGACATAGCCGTCCATCTAAACTGACGGGCCGGGCAAGGAGAGCATTAATCAGAGAAGCAGCCAAGAGGCCCAGGGTAACTCTTGAGATCCACAGCTCAGGTGGGAGAATCTGTCCACAGGACAACTATTAGACGTGCACTCCACAAATCTGGCCTTTATGGAAGAGTTTCAAGAAGAAAGCCATTGTTGAAAGAAAGCCATAAGTTTGCGGGAAGCCACGTAGGGGACACAGTAAACCTGTGGAAGAAGGCGCTCTGGTCAGATGAGACCAAAACTGAACTATTTAGCCCAAAAGCAAAACGCTATGTGTGGCAGAAAACTAACACTGCACATCACTCTGAACACATCATCCCCACCGTGAAACATGGTGGTGGAAGCATTATGTTGTGGGTATGCTTTTCTTCAGCAGGGTCAGGGAAGCTGGTCAGAGTTGATGGGAAGATGGATGGAGCCAAATACAGGGCAATCTTAGAGGAAAGCCTGTTAGAGTCTGCAAAAGACTTGAGACTGGGGTGGAGGATCACCTTCCAGCAGGACAACGACCCTAAACATAGGGCCAGAGCTGCAATGGAATGTTTTTTTTTTTCTTTCTCCAATAGCAAAAAATCAAAAATATTGTTTTTTTTCAAAAAATTGTCAGACTTTTTTTCTTTATAGCGCAAAAAATAAAAAGCACACATCAAATACCACTGAAAGAAAGCTCAATTTGTGGGAAGAAAAAATAACGTAAATTTAATTTGGGTGCAGCGTTGCATGATCGCGCAATTGTCAGTTAAAGTAACGCAGCGCCGTAACGCAAAAAATAGCCTGGTCAGGAAGGGGGGGTAAATCCTCCGGAGGGAAAATGGCTAAAGTGACACTAAACTGTGTCCTTTTCCCTAAATAATCACTGCAAATACTCTACTTAGTGACCTTGTAATCTGTTTTTCATGGAATGGATTCTGAGTTTTTCTGCCTCCTTGTAATGTCCTCCATGAGCTCTCGAACCTCTCCTTTCCCCCCCCCCCTCGTTTGCATTTGCTGGAATCAAGCAGTGCATATGAGCTGTAGTAATGTACACTACTCTATGCACACTACAAATACCATAGTCCATGCCCATCTCAGGAACGAGCAAGAGAGGGTAGCTACGTTCCTACATACAAAATATCCACGAAGAACAAACATAGCCACCCTCTAACGGGAAATCACATCACAGCAGTAGAAAAAATAAACTAGAATTTCTTCTTCTACAAGTCCATTCACTCCAAAATCGAATGTTAAAAACAAATGTTTTTGAAACACTTTGGAATGACCTTCATCATGTCATCGCATATACTGATGAGAATTTCTGTACGAATGTTCGCTGGAAAATCTACTAGTGTATGGCCGGCTTTAGAAAGCCGTCCCTGCTGGAGAGATTTCCCTTCAGTTCAGATTGCAGAGACACAACAGGAGGTGAGTGGAGATCACTGCAAAGTGCAAGAAATTCCACTTCTGACAACTGTTTCCAGAATAGGTGTCCCCATTGCAAGATTTCCATTCGCTTCCTGTTTCGGTGACAACATTCTTGATTTTCTGTCTTTCCAGTGACAAGGGTCACCAACCATGGACAGGTCCATGAACTCACTGATCTGGCTACCTTGAGGTCCTCTGTATTATTTTTCTACATGAATGTTATCACGTGGTATGAGATTAAAGCTGAACTCCATGCAGATACAAAATACACAAATTAATGCAGCTCTGTGTTCAGTACAACAACCGTAAACCTGTTCAATTTTTCTTTTTAAAAAAGCAGTATATGCCCCTGAATCAGGGGCGGACTGACCATTCGGGTACTTAGGCAGTGCCCGAGGGCCTGGGGTAGTAGGGGGCCCCATGAGATGCCCCTGGTACCTTTCATAGGCTTTTTTGGGTGTGGTTTGAGTGTGGGCGAGGACACAAGGGCCCCATGATCCCCTATTGCCCAGGGGCCCCATGAGTTGTCAGTCCACCCCTGCCCTGAATTTACCTTGGCATCAGCCTTTTGTAGTCCCTGTATAGCAGGGCGAAGGCTAGGTTCACACCTATTGATCCGTTTCTGCAGTGCTTTTTGTGGTGTGTTTTTGCGCATGCATTTTTGATGCGTTTTTTTTTCTTTTTTCAACTTGTTGCTGGGCAGAATAAAACGCAAAATGCATAAAAAACGCACTACATGCTTTCCTGCAGCGCCTGCATTGAAGTCTACAGAACCATTTAAAAAAGTTCCTGACCCTTTCCAAAAAAACGCAGCGGGTGAAAACGCAGAGATGTGAACCTGTCCCATAGGAAATCATGTTCAGCACTGGTTCACACCGCTGCGATTTGGGAATTGAAATCGGATCTAATGAATGTCAGTGTCTACACACACAAGATTTGCTGCAACGCGATTTCAAAACTAGTTCTTGTATTACTTTTTCTGCAGTTCGTTGCGATTTCACATATAGACTACGATAGAAATCGCACTGCAAAACGCAAGTGTGTCTAAATATGTGCGTTTAGTGATCATTTTTATTAACCCTTTCCTAGTTTTTTCCTGCTGTCTCTACCTGTTCAAGACTGACCCTCACATTGTTCCTCCCTGTGACAAGAAGCAGGACATGGAAATTGCAAACAATCGCCAGAAAACACAAGAAATCGTTGGGAAATCATCACAAGTTGCAAACAAATCTTCAGAAATTGCAAACAAAATGCGCGATTTTAAATCACATCCAGTGTGAACCAAGCCTATGTGGACTGCTGTGCGTTTCTGCAAAACGGAAAAAGCACAGGTGTGAATCTGGACTTATGCCGGCCATACATGGGTCGAAATTCGACTGATTTTTCATCTGAAAATCGGACCTAAGAATAATCGGACGATTTTCGCTCTGTTAGTGGGTCAATGGCACCGGTTGATTTTCCTGGTTCCTCCCCTTTTCGGTGATCGGGCACAGTGCTAGGGTTGTTGGTTCGACTCCTAACCATGACACCACCTGCCTGGAGTTTGCATGTTCTCCCTGTGCCTGCGTGGGTTTCCTCCGGGTACTCCGGTTTCCTCCCACATGCCAAAGACATGCTGGTAGGTTAATTGGACCCTGTCTAATTTGTCCCTAGTAGGTGTATGTATGAATGTAAGTTAGGGACCTTAGATTGTACACCCCTTGAGGGTTAGGGACTGATGTGAATGTACAATATATATGTAAAGTGTTGTATAAATTGACGGCGCTATAAGTACCTGAAATAAATAAATGTTTACAATTAGTGAAAAACGACCGATTTTCAACTCAATGATGGGCAAATTGTACGATCATTTTTCCAAAAAGAAAATGCGCATGAGCCGTGACCTTGAAGGAACAGAAGTTTCACCTGTTATATGGGTGAACTTTATGACTTGGTCAGCTGATTTTCAAAATCATTGATGGCACCATCGCATTACTGAGCGAACGTTTTCGATTTTCGGACGAAAAGCCCTTCGGAATTCAACCCATGTATAGTCTGCATTAGACTGGGAGAGGGCAGGGGCAGAAATAGGAGCCAAGCAAGGAGCACGCTGATAGAAGAAGAGAGCAGAGTGAGAGAGATGAGCTCACCAGTCTTCTGCTTCTCCTTTCATTGTCCAATCACAGGGTGAGAGCAAGGAGGAGACCTGTAAAGCTACTTTCACACTGATCATTGGCAAAAATGCATATGTGTTTTTACTGTGTTTGCGGTGCGTTTTTTTGACAGGACATGCGACTCAAAAACCGTACCAAAAGCATAATGTGCGTGCATTTTTGATGCCTTTTTCCATTGACATCAATGGGGAGGTGCATTTTTGGTGGTGGTTTTTTTTAATCGCTCCAAAATTGCAGCAAGAAGGATTTTAAAAAACGCACCAGACCAACAACAGATCAGTGTGAAGGGCTCCATAGGAATACATGGTCATGCCTTTTTTTTTTTTTAATGCAAAAACGGAAGAAAAAGGAATCAGTGTAAAAGCAGCCGAAGTGTTAGTAAATCGTAGCAGAGGACTGTCACAATCGCAGCAGAGGACTGTCGCTGGTCTTGTCTTCTATTAGATAGGCCTGTGCTGTGCAAATCTCAGAGTTGAAGGGACACAGATTCAAATCCGATGGCAGTTCCTATATACACCGATCAGCCATAACATTATGACCACCCATCTAATATTAAGTAGGGCCCCCTTTTGCCCCCACACAGCTCTGCCCTGGCATGGACTCCACTAGACCTCTGAAGCTATGCTGTGGTATCTGGCACCAAGCTGTCAGTAGCAGATCCTTTCAATCCTGGATTTTGGGAGGTGGGGACTCCATGGATCAGACTTGTTTTTCCAGCACATCTCACAGATGCTAGATTGGATTAAGATCTGGAGAATTTGGAGGCTAAGTCAACACCTCAAACTCATTCTTGTGTTATTCAAACCATTGTTGAATTCATAAGTCCAGGCTGCCTTCTTCCATTGCTCCATGGTCCAGTTCTGATGCTGACTAGACACAAGTCAGCATGGACACCGTGAGCGGTCTGCTGCTCCACAGCCCCATACACAATAAATTGTGATGCCCATTTTTTCTGCTTTTCACACATCTACTTCAGGGACAACATGTTCACTGGCTGCCAAATATACTCCCACCCAGTTTCAGATGCCACTGTTGCAAAATAATCAATGTTAATCACTTTTCCGGTCAGAGGTCATAAAGTTGTGGCTGATCGTGTATATCCATCATCTGTGTGAACGAAGCCTGAGCTGGGAGGAATACACAGGCTGCCATTGCCCATCTACTTCTGAAAATGCCAAGTGCCTGGCTCTCATCCTCATATATCAGGGTTTTCCTGAGACTCTGCTCAACTACAAGAAGACAGATCTGGAGCTGGGACTTCACTGGCTGCATACTTGTCTGTGATTTCATTGGCTCCCACCCAAACTCCTCTAACGGAGGGACATGGGCGGGGAGGCTTTTGGGTGAGTGTTGGCAGAAGGTCATTACTGGTCCACTGTGGGGAAGAATCCATCATTACTGTACAAGAGACTGAACACTGGAAATAAAAGTACACGCATGGTCCATTGCATCACTTAAAGGAGAGCACCCCCCCTCACACATCTGATGGCAGGGACAATGCTGCACTAGTGATCTGCACACAGTCATGACAACTCACCTAGACTCTGCTGGCTGCTCTCTGCCCGCTGTCACCTCGGAGCTCCGCACACACTGACTCCTACGGACTGACACATCCGCTACACCAAGCCCCTCCCCTCCGCTTACCCACGGGGAGGGGATAACCATTCTCCTCAATGAAGCCTTGGTGCCCGGCCACGCCCACTCCAGCTTTACACAATCCAGGCCTTGCAAGCTATTGGTTGCTACCGCGAGGCGTGGAACTCACGGAAGGGGGCTTTGCGGTCCACCAGGACGAGTCAGGCGCCACGTTGCTGACCCTGGTCACATGTTTGCAGCAGTAGCCGGCTTTTTACGGCGGAATAGGAGGTCAGCTGACAGCCCCGTGACTGAGAGTCAATCCGGAAGAAGAGATTGCCGGGGGAGTGTGAGGGGTGATACTACGGCTCTGGGATACCATGTTCGGGCAGGACGAGGACGATCTAGACTTCCTGTCACCCACAGGAGGGTGAGTGTGTGTCTGAGGGGAGGGGGCTGACCTGACTGACAGCTGTCAACTAGAAGTATTGTGTATGCAGTCCAGTGCTGACGAACTACAAGTCCCAGCATTGTTCTCCTGTCACCAGTGTACTAAAAGTCCCAGCATTGTTCTCCTGTCACCAGTGTACTACAAGTCCCAGCATTGTTCTCCGGTCACCAGTGTACTACAAGTCCCGGCATTGTTCTCCTGTCACCGGTGTACTGCAAGTCCCGGCATTGTTCTCCTGTCACCGGTGTACTGCAAGTCCCGGCATTGTTCTCCAGTCATCGGTGTACTACAAGTCCCGGCATTGTTCTCCGGTCATCGGTGTACTACAAGTCCCAGCATTGTTCTCCTGTCACCGGTGTACTGCAAGTCCCGGCATTGTTCTCCTGTCACCGGTGTACTACAAGTCCCGGCGTTGTTCTCCGGTCACCAGTGTGCTACAAGTCCCGGCGTTGTTCTCCGGTCACCGGTGTGCTGCAAGTCCCGGCGTTGTTCTCCGGTCACCGGTGTGCTGCAAGTCCCGGCGTTGTTCTCCGGTCACCGGTGTGCTGCAAGTCCCGGCGTTGTTCTCCGGTCACCGGTGTGCTGCAAGTCCCGGCGTTGTTCTCCGGTCACCGGTGTGCTGCAAGTCCCGGCGTTGTTCTCCGGTCACCGGTGTGCTGCAAGTCCCGGCGTTGTTCTCCGGTCACCGGTGTGCTGCAAGTCCCGGCGTTGTTCTCCGGTCACCGGTGTGCTGCAAGTCCCGGCGTTGTTCTCCGGTCACCGGTGTGCTGCAAGTCCCGGCGTTGTTCTCCGGTCACCGGTGTGCTGCAAGTCCCGGCGTTGTTCTCCGGTCACCGGTGTGCTGCAAGTCCCGGCGTTGTTCTCCTGTCACCGGTGTGCTGCAAGTCCCGGCGTTGTTCTCCGGTCACCGGTGTGCTACAAGTCCCGGCGTTGTTCTCCGGTCACCGGTGTGCTGCAAGTCCCGGCGTTGTTCTCCGGTCACCGGTGTGCTGCAAGTCCCGGCGTTGTTCTCCGGTCACCGGTGTGCTGCAAGTCCCGGCGTTGTTCTCCGGTCACCGGTGTGCTGCAAGTCCCGGCGTTGTTCTCCTGTCACCGGTGTGCTGCAAGTCCCGGCGTTGTTCTCCGGTCACCGGTGTGCTGCAAGTCCCGGCGTTGTTCTCCGGTCACCGGTGTGCTGCAAGTCCCGGCGTTGTTCTCCGGTCACCGGTGTGCTGCAAGTCCCGGCGTTGTTCTCCGGTCACCGGTGTGCTGCAAGTCCCGGCGTTGTTCTCCGGTCACCGGTGTGCTGCAAGTCCCGGCGTTGTTCTCCGGTCACCGGTGTGCTGCAAGTCCCGGCGTTGTTCTCCGGTCACCGGTGTGCTCCGAGGTCCCGGCATGGCTGTCTGGAGACCTGTGTCTCTGGGGTACTCCGGGTCCCTGCATGTGTGGCCAGTGTCTCTGGGGTGCTCCGGGTCCTGGTGATGCTGTCTGGTGTCTGTGGCCTGTACCGCCTCATTGAAACTACATAGTGGGCATGATCAGCCTTTGCAATCCCCCAGTTTAGAAATCCATGTAATCGGTCAGTCATGGGCAGATCTCGGTGATTCACACAATGCAGAATCAGGATCTTTGCTCCAATCATCTTTTCATTTCTTATTAATGCAGATAATGTGTGGCAGGATGGTGTCACAGGGAAAACCTATGGGCTTGTAACCAGGTCTATCGTTCAGTGGGGTCAGTTCAGAGATCAGTACTGCATTTATTTTTTGCAATATTTTTCACTTAAATTTAGTGTTTTGGGTGTTATTTGTTTTCACACTTTTTTATGCTAACACTGCAGCAGAGGAAGAAATGAATGCACACAGAAATATGAAAGTATGAAACCATTCTGGCATGCTTTCATTCAGAGAACACTCTCCCTTGTGAAATGTTCGTTTTATTTTCATTCCTGAGCTCAGGGCAGAACATTTCCACACTGATACATTGTATACTTTTCATTTACTGACCAGTGCAGACTTCCCCTCAATGTTATTTTGTACATTGCTAAAATACCGACTGCCATGTGATAAATAACCAATGTGTGTGTTCTTAAGAAGTGGTGGTAAACCCTTACATTTACCCAGTGAAGTGACTGGCCTCAGGTGATACAGAGATGACACAAATCCACCTACATACGTTGTACCTGTTTATCTACATCCATTCAAAGTGCAGAATTTTCACAGGATCTCTGAAAAGCAAGGAGTGGGGAGCTGAAATTACATCAGTGCCGAGAGCTCTGAGAGCTGATTACAGGGAAGGGACACACCCTCCTCCACACAGCACACAGGAGTTGTGGCTGTCAATCTGCTGGAGGTCCCTCCCCTGTCACCATTTTTCTCTTGGTGTCAGGAAAACACATCAGAATTGACTCTGCTTATAGCAGAGGATCAAAGCAGCGGATAGAAATGACATTTAGTGTTCTGAATTGAGACAAATACACATGGGTGGGGAGGCTATTAGGTGAGTGTATTCATATTTCATACCTGAGGTTTACAACCATTTTATTGATTTACCATTTATTTGTTTGCTTTTTTTAGGTATTTACCTTGCATTCAATATTTTACTTTGAATTGACTTTTATCTCATGCGATATTTCTGAAAATTGGGTCACGTGGCCTTCATATCGCATGCAAAATCCTTTAGTGAATTGACACAGAAATCCTTAAAGCAATACTAAAGGTTCAGTGTTTTTTGTTTTAAATCACAAACATGTCATATTTACCTGCTGTGTGCAGTGGTTTTGCACAGCGCTGCCCAGATTCTTCTCTTTTCAGGTCCCTTGCTGGTGCTCCTGGCTCCTCCTTACCTTCGGGTGCCCCCATATCAAGCAGCTTGCAATAGGGGCACCTGAGCAAGCACGCTCCCAAGCCGTGACTCTGTGTGTCCATTCACACGTGGAGCCACAGCTTGACTCCGCCCCCTCTCCTGTGAGCTTCCAAGCAGCCCTCTGTTATCCTATGTGCCCATACACACAGAGACTTTTAGAAGCTTTTAGTAGCAGTAGTGTTTACCAGCAGGAAAAAAAAAACCAGGGCCAGTGAGTCCAGGAGCAACAGCGTTTTGGCAGAAAAACCTTTTAACGCAGCTAAAAGCGTGTTTAGTGTTTGAACGTTAATTCGCTGCAATGACCAGAATAAATTATCATTCTGGCCAATGAATTGAATGAACTCCCAAGCGCGTGACGCTTGTATAAGCGTTAGATACCTGTACAGACATCAGGTGTTGTTTCTGAAAAAATGCTGCTGCCAGGAGGAAAGCTTCTAGGGGAGGTTTCTTTTTTTTTTTTTTTTTTTTAATGTCCTGTGTTCATGAGGCCATTCTCACTAGTCAACAGAGAATAATCAGCATAAAAACAGCGCCTATGGAGCATATTGTACACGCGTTTTTGTACACCGGTTTGCATTTATAAGCATTTTTCCCCGAAACACTAGAAGACAAATTATTTAAAAATGCTTGATGCTCCTAAACGCACCGGATAGGCAGTTCAAGTGTGTGGGTTTTTTTTTTTTCCTGCCTGACATCTCCTCTCAAAAATGCACGTGATGGGTTTTTTTTTTTTTTTTTTTTTTTTTTTTAAGCCTGTAAACACTCCTCTACAAAATGTCTGTAAATGCCCAAATGTGCATGGGCCCATAGGCTAACATAGAGTTGCTTCTACAGGCTGAAAGGAAAGAACACTAAACGCCTGTAATAAGCAGCATTTTTTTATGCCCGTTGGGCATGAGACCTAACTGTCAAAGATCATCCTATAACAGGGGTGTCAAACTGGTGGCCGTCCAGCTGTTGCCAAACTACAAGTCCCATCATGTCTCTACCTTTGAGAGTCATGCTTGTAACTGTCAATCTTGCAATGCCTCATGGGACTTGTAGTTTGGCAACAGCTGGCAGTCCAGCAGTTTGAAACCTATGTCCTATAGTAAGTCAGGAGGAAGTGGTATGAACCAGCCGGGAGGGGAAAAAGCAGAAGCTGGTAATTGTTCTTCATAAAAATGGCTCTGGATGAATAGTGCTTTGCAGGGTGATTTTGTCAGCTACAACTAATGTGCAGATTTTGTTTCTTCTGCTTTAGTGACTCTCTGAGACTCCATCTCTGCTAAGGCAGATGGATATGTGAGGGTAAAGACACACACAGGGTAACCACAAGAACATAATGGGAGTTCCAGAGTATGGAAGGCCTTGTCAAAAGGAGAGAATTCCCAATATGTAGGAAAGTTGCTGTAACCAATGGCAGCTCAACATGGCCATCTTCCTGTAGAAAGTGAGAACACCCAGCAGCATGTGCTTCATACATGCATACATACATGCATGCATGCAGCGGACAGACCTATCTCTCATTTTCTAATGTTTTTGGCAGAGCTGCCTCCCCTTGCTCCCCCTAAAGTAATGGCACATCCCATTATGGGGACTTATCATAAAAAAGGTTCATAGACTTCGACCATTCCTTCAGTGGTACTTTGATATTATTGAGGTGTTGTTGTTTCTGCAGATTAAACAGATATTGAGGTTAGGGATATATACACTCCAAGGGTAGGGGGTCACACCTAAAAAGTTAGACTTCATATTTTTTTTTTCTTTTTTTTTCCTCTTAAAGTGTAATTAAAGACAAAACTTTTTTTTATTTCTTTTTGGATAGAGTAAGGGAGGGTTATAACCTCTGTCAGTTATTTTGTTTTCCATCTGTGCCCCTTTTGGGGAGATTTAACCTTCACTTCCTGTCCCAGAACCAAAACAGGAAGTGAGAGGAAATCTCTCCAAAGTGAAGGAATCCCAACCTGACACCAGAGTCACCAGAACTAGCATTCCCATTGGAAGATTTCCCCTCTTTCTGTTCCTGAAATTTTGGGGATTTCTGATTTTTTTTTTTTTTTTTTTACTTTTCACTTTTGATGATGAAAGAAAACAGGACAAATAGAGAGGGTAAATCTCCCTAAAGGGGACACAGACAGCAATAAAAACCTGACAGGGATTCTAATCCAATCTTGCTGCATATGTCCCCATTGGGGAGATTCACCCACACTATAAGCCTTAGTAATTCAAATCCAAAATTTACAAAGACAGTACAATTGTCACCAGAACAGCAGGTGAAGGCAAATCCTTCAATGGGGATACCTGTTTCAAAGATTACTTTCTAAGGGTTCATTCACGTGAGCAGCTTAGGGAGCAGTAAAAAAAAAACAGATGGTTGAGCTACAATTTTTACCAACGCCCCCCTCAACAACCCGCCCTGCCTTCCTGAACATAATGTAGCCAATCAGGGTTGTACACATGCCACAGCTGCAATGTTGTGCTTTGCAGCCATGTTACAAAATTAAACAACATGTCGCATTTGGCACTACGCAACTGCATGCAATGCACATGGCGGCGCAGTAATGCAGCATTTACAGGGTTAAATTAGGTGTTGAGAAGGTGACATAATGCCTCCTCATCACCTGTCAAGTCTGTCATGCAGATTAATCTTAGAAGTTCAGTGCAGTTGTGAATGAGCCCTAAGAGGGTATCTTGCCATACTTTATCATGATTTTCTCCCCCTTGATGTTGTGCCTTTGGGTTAGGAAGAGAAAACCTGCAAATGGGACACAGACAGCAAGAAAAAAAAAACTTCACTAGTGTGATCCATACACATGGCAATATCCTTCAGATCTGCCAACAGCCATTCAACTTGAGGGGCTCCCTGATTGGTTACAAATTGAATGGGTTGTTTATGTCGGCCCTTGCATTGCATGGTTTTAGAATAACATCTACATAAAAATATAGCTTAATGGAGAAGTATAAGCAAAGCTCTTTTGGCCTTACTTCTCCTATGGATCATGGGTCACAAGAGTGTGCTTCAGTTTGCACTTCTATGACCCATTTGCAGCCAACAGTGGGCTAAATTCTGCTGTCAGCTGATGTCACTCATCCGGTCCAGGCTCTGGAAAGACCCCTACTTTAATCACTTGCCCTCCAGAGGATTTACCCCACTTCCTGACCAGGCAATGTTTTGCTATACGGCGCTGCATTACTTTAAGTGACAATTGTGTGGTCATGCAACGCTGCACTCAAATGAAAATGATGTCCTTTTTTTTTTCCCCCACAAATAGAGCTTTCTTTCGGTGGTATTTGATCACCTCTGCGGTTTTTATTTTTTGCGCAATATAAAAAAAACAGACCGCCAGTTTTGAGAAAAACAATATTTTTTACTTTTTACTATTAACCACCTCCCGCCTGCCATATAGTAATATGACGGATGCAAGGTGGTTATCTCGTTCTGGGAGGACGTCATATGATGTCCTCCCATTCTCACTGCGCATGCTCGGCGATGCACTGTGTCCCTCGGACACAGTGGATCACCGATCACGGAAAGAGCCGAAGATGTCAGCTCAGTCATGTGATCAGCTGTGTCCAATCACAGCTGATCACATGTAAACAGGGAAATGCCGGTTATCGGCATTTCTCTCCTCTTGAGCTGTCACGCTGACAGCTCGAGAGGAGAGCCGGTAATCGGCTGTCCGCGGAGGGGACATGTACACTGATCATCAGGGCACTGATGACCAGTGTAGCCCCAGCAGCGCCACCTGTCAGTGCCCATCAGTGCCTTGTGTCAGTGCTCATCAGTGCCTCGTGTCAGTGACCATCAGTGCCACATTAATGCCACATATCAGTGCCTACCAGTGCACATCAATGCCACATATCCGTGCCCATCTGAGCTGCCTTTAGTGTCACCCATCAGTGCCAGTCAGTGCCATGTATCAGTGCTGCCCATCAGTGCCATGCATCAGTGCCGCCTACCAGTGCCTCCTCATCAGTGCCACCTATCAGTGTCCATCAGTGCAGCCTATCAGTGCCCATCACTGCAGCCTCATTAGCGCATATCAGTGAAGGAGAAAAATCACTTGTTTACAAAATTTTATAACAAACAAAGAAAAAACTTTTTTTTTTTTCAATATTTTCAGTGGTTTTTGGTTTGTTTAAGAAAAAATAAAAAACCCAGAGGTGATTAAATACCACCAAAAGAAAGCTCTATCTGTCACAAAAAAATGACAAAATTTTCATATGGGTACAATGTTGCAT
Source organism: Staurois parvus (assembly GCF_062004578.1). NCBI lineage: Eukaryota > Metazoa > Chordata > Amphibia > Anura > Ranidae > Staurois > Staurois parvus. The sequence continues at coordinate 20,436,322 of NW_028317950.1, read as the reverse complement.
GACCGGGCAATTTTCATTCAAAGTGCGACAGTGCTGAAAGCTAGAAATTTAGCTTGGGCAGGAAGGGGGTATAAGTGCCCTGTAGGCTAGTGATTAAACATGTCCAGGAAAAAAAAAAAATTACATTTCATCATAAATTTAGGCCAAAATGTTTTCTCCTACATGTCTTTGTTGGAAAAAAAAATCCCAATACGTGTAAATTAATTGGTTTACGTGAAAGTTATACTAGTAATAGCGGCGATCAGCAACTATAGCGGGACTGCGGCAGGCATTCTGGCACTGGGGGGAACTGACTGTCACTGACATTAGGAGTGACACCAATACAGTGATCAGTGCTAATAAAAAGCACTGACACAGTACTAATGACACTGGGAAGGAAGGGGTTAACATCTGGGGCAATCAAAGGGTTAACTGTGTGCTGTTTCACTGTGTGCTTTACCCTGTAAGCCCACTGCTTTGTATGGCTCTGCTATGCAGAGCCATACAAAGCAGTGTGCAGTAGCTGACAGGGGAGAGATCTGTATTCTTTACAGGTCTCTCTCCCATCCGTGATACACTGTGATCGCCTGGTGCTGGCGATGAATCACTGTCCGGGACCTGGTGATTGACAGACGAGGCCGCCAATGGCAGTGTGCGTAGTGCACACACGTGGCTCGGACGCTCCCCCTACCCGGAAATGCAAAATCATGTGTATATATACGTGATTTTGTGCACCATTGCTGCCCTGTAGCAGTATTTCTGCTATAGGGCGGTGGGAAAGCAGTTAATGTTGAGATCCACCCAGATGCCTGGACCAGCAGCTGGCTCAGCCTCTCAGTGAGCCTCTGAGATCCTGAGCCAGCTGCTCCCGCCCCCTGCACAGCCCAGCACTCCAGTGAGCTCTCAAGGGGCAGAGCAGGAAGCTGGTGATTAACAGTCGTGGCTCTCTGCAGGCTGATGACCTGGGCAATCAGCAGTGTTTACGATCGAGAACTGAGCGATCAGATGTGGCAGGGGCCAGCTGCAGCTGAGATTGGTGCTGCATCCTTCTAGGTGACTATAGCTGGTTTTTGTTTTTTTATCTTGTTTATGAACTTCTGGAGCCTAGTCATTGACTAGAGACTGGTGAAGTCACAAATAACGCAGCCTAGTCATTGACTAGAGACTGGTGATGTCACTAAGAATGGAGCCTAGCTATTGACTAGAGACTGGTGATGTCACTAAGAATGCAGCCTAGCTGTTGACTAGAGACTGGTGACGTCACTAAGAATGCAGCCTAGCTGTTGACTAGAGACTGGTGACGTCACTAAGAATGCAGCGTAGCTGTTGACTAGAGACTGGTGACGTCACTAACAATGGAGCCTAGCTATTGACTAGAGACTGGTGACGTCACTAAGAATGGAGCCTAGCTGTTGACTAGGGACTGGTGACGTCACTAACAATGCAGCCTAGCTGTTGACTAGAGACTGGTGACGTCACTAACAATGCAGCCTAGCTATTGACTAGAGACTGGTGACGTCACTAAGAATGGAGCCTAGCTGTTGACTAGAGACTGGTGACGTCACTAAGAATGGAGCCTAGCTGTTGACTAGGGACTGGTGACGTCACTAACAATGCAGCCTAGCTGTTGACTAGAGACTGGTGACATCACTAAGAATGGAGCCTAGCTGTTGACTAGGGACTGGTGACGTCACTAACAATGCAGCCTAGCTGTTGACTAGAGACTGGTGACATCACTAAGAATGGAGCCTAGCTGTTGACTAGAGACTGGTGACGTCACTAAGAATGGAGCCTAGCTGTTGACTAGAGACTGGTGACGTCACTAAGAATGGAGCCTAGCTGTTGACTAGGGACTGGTGACGTCACTAACAATGCAGCCTAGCTGTTGACTAGAGACTGGTGACGTCACTAAGAATGCAGCCTAGCTATTGACTAGAGACTGGTGACGTCACTGAGCAGGCCTTGTAAAAATATTTCTTTGCATGAAAGGAGACGTATACACTTGCACCGCACTGGCTAAATCTGTTAAAGTTGATTTCCTGCTTTAAAAAGAGCATCTTTGTTTAGCTCCTAACAAGGCTGGAGCCTTCAATTATTGATGCATTTTATTTGCACAGTGCTCCAATGATGAGTCCCTTCTTGAAATATTCTTTTGACTCAAGGGTCATTTTTGTTGTTTGAATACCCCCAGTGTAGAGACACAGGACAAGGCCCAGGGAGTGGATAGCCAGCCTCTCGTATTGTAGACTAACAAGTATCAGATGATTTGTATTGATGCAGTTAACATGCTGATGGAAAGTCAGACATTCAGCCCACTTTGCAGACCGCTGTTGTACTGAACGGACAGGGAGATGCCTGCTTGCTGTTGGGTGCATCTTCAGTATGCAGCTCTGATGGCAAAGAAGTGATAGATATCACATACATGTGTTAAGCTACAAGAGTACTTTGTGCCAGAAGAACTCTGGAGAGGAGGTAGCAGAGACTTCCATACAAGATGTCCTGGATGTGGAGGACCGACTACCTCTGGCAGGAGGTCCACGGGTCAGTTTTCTTATAAAGGTGGAATACTATGGGCTGTAGCAGCAAAGGGGGTTAGTGCCAGCTTCATTTGTTCTGAATTGTACAAACTAGCTTTCTCTGATGGTGTGTTTTTTTTTTTTTTTTTACTATAGATACAGGTCTTATTTAACAGAGTCTATGATACATACTCATTTTAGCATGCAGTATGTGCATTTTCTTTTTTGACTGCAGTTCTTCAGTAATTTCTGTGTAGTTTTGCCTTGGCTGGCTGTTAAGCAGTACAGCTTTAGCAATCTGACTAAATGATTGCTGAGATAAGATCAATCCGCCATTTAGAAGGCCTGTTGTTTTCAATCACTCCCAACATTGCATTTAAAAAATGGTAAACCCAGTTGCTGCGCAAGGGGTGCTGGGGTGTGCTGGAGGGTCTAGTGATGCTGGCTGCTGTGGAATCTACTGTTGCTGGGTGAACTTTGTTTCAGGGGGTCTTATGTTGCTGGGGGGATATTTTTTTCTGGGGGGGATCTACTGTTGAGGGAAAGGTCTTTTGTTGCACGGTGGTTTATTGTTCGTGGCTTCAGTGCATCTATTTTACTGTTTTTTCTGTTACTACAATTTCCATACAAGTTGTTATCGTCACAAAATGATACTTGTCTCTGGATTCTATAAAAGGGGTGCTAGTGGGAGGTGGGCAGGTAATGGTGACAGAGGGTGACTTGGAAGGGGGGGAATACCTTCACTTTGTCTCTGAGAAAAAAAGCCCTGTGTATATGTGTGATGTTTATATGTATGTACAGGATTTTAAACCTGCCTGGCAAACGTTAGCCAGACAACAGAATTGGGAGCCTATCTTGGGCCTTAGGTTGTCAGCTGACCCAGCCAAAAACTGGAGGGTGCCAATAATCCTTCAGACAGGCCGTTGTGAAAATCAAATCAATATTTGCATAGTCTTGGGTACACCTCCACATTGCCACTTGTTAGACCTGGTGATGGGCACAGATCACTGCATTGAGAATTGTACCTGTTCTCTATATATTTCATGGATCCAGTTCTGCTCTTTGGAAGACTATGGTTTTACGAAAGAATAAAGTCTAATATCTGTTGGGCTCATTTGGAAAATGCTTTAAGTCTCCATCTCTGACATGAGATGTTGTTAGTTGCAATTGTTATTATAATGTTAATTATAATCTTTTTCTGTAATTAGGCAGGTGTGGCCCTTTGAAGATTTATTCCACTGTATTTGACTGAATATTTCATTTGATGTGGATGTGCCCATTCACATCACATTTGTTGGGCTGCATTGCTCAACAAAGGCAGAACGCAATAACCTGCTGAAATCCATTGTTTCCAATAGGTCCAGTTCACGCCAAAAGGTTGCATTGGTGTGCAGTTTGTGAAAATGTAATATGCTGCTTTTAAATGTAGTGCAGTGTGTTCTAACGCATCACAGATTTTGTAATGGAGTCCAAAGTCTGTAAATAAAAATGATGAAAGGTCTGGAGGATAAAACATATCAGAAATAACTTCCAGTACTTAATATATACAGTGTATAGACTGAAAGTAGTCGCTACAGTCAAGTCAATACATACATCAGTGGGGTGAATGAGGTTCAGAAGGGCAGTATTTTCAATCTGCAGCTAGGATCAAGAACACAGGGACTAAATGGCAGGAGAAAAGTTCAAAACTAACCTTAGAAAGTATAATTTTACCAAAAGAGTAGTTGAAGCTTAGAATGGATGGATTTCCAACAGAGGTAGTGAGTCAGTCAACAGTGAATGGATTCAAACATACTTGGGACAAAGCTACTCCAACAAAAAGGTAAAAAGAATCCATCAAACTTGATGGACCACTTGGTCTGTATTTCAGCTGTCACTCTTCTATGTTCACGAAAGAAAAATGTTTTTTGGTTCCTGCTGTAAACTAAAAAGAAAAATAAATAACAGTAGTACATTAAAAACTGCACTTTATTGCAATGCAGTGTGTTAAAAGAAACATATGTCAATGCACAACAATCTAAATGCAAGTGTGAATCCAGTCTTAAAGTGTTTTTTTGTTTTTGTTTTTATTTTTTTTGTTTTTTCAGGGCAAAACTGGCCTCTCTCTTTGGAATAGATCAAACAGGTTCTGCCCAGGGAAATGAATCCTTTCAGTACACGGCACCTAAGCAGCCTAAGAAGCCTGGGTCAGCAGGTAAAAAGCAATGCCTTTTGGACATGGGAGGGGTCCCCAAGCTGAGATTTGACAAGTGCCTGAAGTGATTGTGGGGAACAGCAGGGGAGAGGGGGGGAACAGGAAGGGAGGCAGCAACACTGGTTTCCCAAAGTGATATCCGGATTATTCTGAGCTCTTTTTTCTTTTGCCAGGTTCGAAATCTTCCAAACCCTCTGGAGCACCTCCTGCAGGCCCTGTACCCTCTGTGCTTTTTGCCACAGCAGTGCATGCTTATAAATAGTAAGTTTTCTTTAGTTGTGCTTGCAACAAACCATCCTAGAAGATCTGGTCTCTTTGCTTGATATGAATGCGTTAAACCCCATATTTGTTGTATGCTATCAATATCTATTCAAGAGGATTTCTTACCTTCTTCATAGTTAAATGATAACTAGACTATCTTCCTATGTAAGGCTAACCATAGACTGCCTGACATACACTGATCATCCATACCTTTATGACTGCTGACAGGTTAAGTGAATAGCATTGATTATCACGTTGCGATGGCATCTGTATGTCCATGGGATATTTTAAGCACCAGGTGAAGATGTTTTCTCTGAAGTTGATGTATTGAAAGCAGATAAAATGGGCAGCACAGTTTGCTGTGTATGAGACTGTGTAGCTGCAGACCAGTCAGGGTACCCATGCTGACCCATATCCACGGCCAAATGAGCTTACAATGGGCACTGGACCACGCAGCAATGGAAGAAGGTGGCCTGGACTGATTTAAGCACGTTTTATTTTACATCATGTTGATGTCTAGGTGCATGTGTGTCACTTACCTTGGGGAGAGATGGCACGAGGATTCAGTATGGGAGGAGGCGATGTGATGCTTTGGGCAATGTTTTCCTGAGAAAACTTAGGTCCTGAAATTCCTGTGGATGTTACACATACTATCTACCTAAACATTGTTGCTGGCCAAGAACACCTCTTCATGGAAACGGTATTCCCTAATGGTAGTGGCCTCTTTCAGCAGAATAATGCATCCTTCCACACTGCAAAAATGGTTCAAGAATGGTTTGAGGAACTCAAGAATGAGTTTGAGGTGTTGACTTGGCCTTCAAAATGTCTTTCCCAATCCAATTGATTTTCTGTGGGTTTGGCTGGAAAAACAAGTTCAGTGCATGAAGGCCCCACCTCATAACTTACAGGACTTAAAGGAACTGCTACTGACAGCTTGGTGCCAGATACCACAGCATACCTTCAGAGGTCTAGTCTCATCCATGCCTCAATGGGCCAGGACTGTTTTGGCGGCAAAGGAGGACCTACTCAACATAAGTGGGTGGTAATAAAGTTAAACATTAGATACACACAATTTTGAGCATCACTTGTGATTATCAGATGATTTTTAAACGGCAGAAAGGTGATCATGTATGTATTGTGGCAGTGGTAGGTGCTTGTTGTTATTGCTCTTGTTGTTATTGCTCAGGGATGTTCTTCTTTTCTTTGTAATACGCGTGTTTGAGCAGGACAATCATGAACTTTTCAGCGTTTTGCAAAGATATCTGGCCCTCAGTCTGGGCCATGAAAAAAATCTCCATCGCCTTTTAGATGAAGGATTCAAGATTTGGTGGTTTTTGGCTGGATCTGGTGAGGATTTACCATCTCTGGGGCACTCGCAGACATAGTTGGCCATGGCATGTCAGGGGAACTGGCAACAGGACAGACACCCTGGAAACCTGTGTTACCCCTTGGATGGCAGTGAGGATTTACCATCTCTGGGGCACTCACAGACATAGTTGGCCACGGCGTGTCAGGGGAACTGGCAACAGGACAGACACCCTGGAAATCTGTGTTACCCCTTGGATGGCAGCGCAGCCGCTGTCGGTAGCACACCTTCCCCATTCTACTTATTAACCATAAAAACATATGGTTGCCCAGTGCAATTGTTCATGTTTAACTTTTTCCTCACCATGACAGCAGTAGCATAGAAGGTCCAAGGCTGCAGACAACAATGACAAAAGGGTGCCTGGTGTGTAATTTACCTACTTTATAGCTTTCTGTAATTTACTCAACATTAAAACATTACAATATTGTTTTTCATGCTTTTCTTACCGTTTGAAAACAACACCATACAAGCTGCAATACCCGACATCAAGGCAGTCTCACAATCCATGATGTGTTGAATTAACTAGTAGTAAGGCATTAGTGTGCATACATTTTTTTTTTTTCTTTACTAGTAGTAGCTCGTGTACATTAAAAACAGCACAATTTCCTGTACATGAGCTTTGTTCTGTATTTGTAGTGTGAATGGGCAGTATGTCAAGCAAGGCAAGTTTGGAGCTGCTGTTTTGGGAAACCACACTGCTAAAGAGGTGAGTAAGTTCTCTTACATCATTACCTCTGTGTAGTGGGTTAAGTGTTTGTTACATGTGCTTAAAATAAATCTGTTACTAAAGGGGCTGCTATTGTTGACCACCTACAGAAAAGTGTGTGTGTTTAAAGAAAGAGAAAATAAAGCTGCTAAAATGGCTCAGCCAATCACCTGACTTAAAATCTATGGAAAGAACTAAAAAGTTAATAGAAGAGGCCCACGGAACCTCCAAGATTTGAAGACTGTTTTTGTATAATAGGCCAAAATCACACCTGAGCAATGCGAGAGACTTATTTACTGAGAAAAATTGTGACTTGTTCAATACTTATTTTTGTTTGTATGTATATACAGTTAGGTCCATATATATTTGGACACAGGCACACTTTTTTAGTTTTTTTTCAGGAATTTACCAAAACATATTCAAGTTATAGTTCTATAGTTGATCCAGGGAATACCCGATTGCCTCTCGGGGGGATCAGGAAGGAATTTTTTTTCCCAGCAGGTTCAAATTGGATCATGCTTTGTTGGGTTTTTTTGCCTTCCTCTGGATCAACTGTGGGTATAGGATTATAACTTTTTTCCCCTACCGTCTTTCAGGCCAGCACTCTGAGAGACCTCGGCTCCTCCTCATCTGAGGAAACACCTCCACCTACAATAAAAAAGCTCCACTCCCCTCTGACCTCAGTTCTCCAAGCATCCTCCGGTCATCTGGGGAGACACAATGCGAGACAACATAATCATAATAAGCCATCTTCACATAACCAATATCAACAGTGGGTGGGAAACCGGTGCTGGCCTGAAAGACTCCTGGAAAAGACGTTACCGTAAGTGTAACTTGGTTTTTTTTTTTTCTCTATGGTTGAACTGGATGGACATTTGTCTTTTTTCAGCCAGACTAACTATGTAACTATATAATGTATTTGGGCTGAAAGTGCGCACACTCAGGTTTAATTTGAGGGTATGTACATCCAAATTGGAGGAAGGGTTTAGGAATTACAGCTCTTAAGAGTAGCCATCCCTCCCTTCTCAAGGGACCAAAAGTAAGTGGACCAGTGAATCAAAAGCTGTTTCATGGCCAGGTGTGGGCTACTCCTTCATTATTTCTTCATCAGTTAAGCAGGTAAAAGGTCTGGAGTTAATTCTAAGTGTGGTATTTGCATTTGGAATCTATTGCTGTGAACTTACATCATGCATTCAAAGGAGCTGTCCATGCAAATGAAACAGACCATTGAAAGGCTTCGAAAACTAAACAAATCTATCAGAGAGATAGTAGCAACATTAGGAGCGGCCAAATCAACTGTTTGGTACATTCTGAGGAAAGAAGAACGCACTGGTTAGCTCAGCAACATAAAAAGGCATGGACGTCCATGGAAGACAGCAGTGGTGGATGATCGCAGGATCCTCTCTATGGTAAAGAAAAACCCATTCACAACATCCAGACAAGTGAAGGACACTCCAGGAGGGGGGCATATCATTGTCAAAGTCTACAATCAAGAGAAGACTTCACGAGAGCAAATACAGAGGGTTCACCACAAGGTGCAAACCATTCATAAGCCTGAAAAATAGAAAAGCCAGATTAGACTTTGTCAAAAAACATCTAAAAAGCCAGACCAGTTCTGGAAAAGCATTCTTTGGATGGATGAAACTAAGATTAATCTGTACCAGAATGACGGGAAGAAAAAAGTGTGGAGAAGGCTTGGAACAGCTCATGATCCAAAGCACACATCATCTGTAAAACATGGCGGAGGCAGTGTGATCGGCATGCATGGCTTCCATTGGCCATGGGTCATTGGTGTTTATTGATTATGTAACAGAAGACAGAAGCAGCTGGATGAATTCTGCAGTGTTTAGAGAGATACTGTCAGCCCAGATTCACCAAATGCAGCAAAGGTTATTAGACGGCACTTCACAGTACAGATGGACAATGATCCAAAACACACTGCACAAGCAAACCAGGAGCTTTTGAAGGAAAAGTGGAATATTCTACAATGGCCGAGTCAATCACCTGATCTCAACCCATATGAGCATGCAGAAAGACCCACAAACAAAGAACAACTGTAGACAGCTGCAGTTAGAGCCTGGCAAAGCATCAGAAAGGAGGAAACCCAGTCTTTGGTAATGTCCATGGGTTCCAGACTTCAGGCAGTCATTGCCAGTAAAGGATTCTCAACAAAATATTTAAAAATGAACATTTTATTTATGATTATATTCATTTGTCCAATTACATTTGAGCCCCTGAAAATGGAGGGACTGTGTATAAAAATGGTTTCGGTTCCTAAAATTTGTATTCGATATTTATATTCAACCCTTTGAATTAAAGCTGAAAGTCTGCACTTCAAATTCACTTGGATTGTTTGTTTCATTTTAGATTTATTCTGGTGGCATACAGAGCCAAAAGTATGAAAATTGTGCCTGTGTCCAAATATATATGGACCTCACTGTGTGTGTGTGTGTGTGTGTGTGTGTGTGTGTGTATATATATACAGTGGGGATCGAAAGTTTGGGCACCCCAGCTAAACATTTGTATTAATGTGCATAAAGAAGCCAAGGAAAGATGGAAAAATCTCCAAAAGGCATCAAATTACAGATTAGACATTCTTATAATATGTCAACAAAAGACATATATCAGATAGAACAGCTCGCAGGATTGTGAGAAAAACAATTCAAAACCCACGTTTGACTGCACGATCCCTCCAGAAAGATCTGGCAGACACTGGAGTTGTGGTACACTATTCCACTATAAAGAGATACTTGTACAAATATGGTCTTCATGGAAGAGTCATCAGAAGAAAACCTCTTCTACGTCCTCACCACAAAAATCATCGTTTGAACTTTGCAAATGAACATATAGACAAGCCTGATGCATTTTGGAAACAAGTTCTGTGGACCGATGAGGTTAAAATTGAACTTTTTGGCCGGAATGAGCAAAGGTACGTTTGGAGAAGGGGCACAGAATTTAATGAAAAGAACCTCTGTCCAACTGTTAAGCATGGGGTTGGATCAATCATGCTTTGGGGTTGTGTTGCAGCCAGTGGCACAGGGAACATCTCACGAGTAGAAGGAAAAATGGATTCAATAAAATGTCAGCAAATTTTGGATGGTAACTTGATGCCATCTGTGAAAAAGCTGAAGTTAAAGAGAGGATGGCTTCTACAAATGGATAATGATCCTAAACACACCTCGAAATCCACGGGGGATTACATCAAGAGGTGTAAACTGAAGGTTTTGCCATGGCCTTCACAATCTCCTGACCTCAACATAATTGAAAATCTATGGATAGACCTTAAAAGAGCAGTGCGTGACAGACAGCCCAGAAATCTCAAAGAACTGGAAGACTTTTGTAAGGAAGAATGGGCAAAGATACCTCAAACAAGAATTGAAAGACTCTTGGCTGGCTACAAAAAGCGTTTACAAGCTGTGATACTTGGCAAAGGGGGCAGTACAAGATATTAACTCTGCAGGGTGCCCAAACTTTTGCAGATGCCATTTTTTGTTTTCTGTTATTTTGAAAGTGTAAATGATGGAAATAAAATCTAACTTTTGTTGACATATAAGAATGTCTAATCTGTAATTTGATGCCTTTTGGAGATTTTTCCATCTTTCCTTGGCTTCTTTATGCACAATAATACAAATTTTTAGCTGGGGTGCCCAAACTTTCGATCCCCAGTGTGTGTGTGTGTGTGTGTGTGTGTGTGTGTGTGTGTGTGTGTTTACACTCACAGGAGTGTGATTGCATATATTGCAATAAATACATTTTGGAACCATTTACCCTATATTGGCACTATATACCTGTTGACTACACTACATAGTATTTTTTCTTTAGCTTGCAGAGTAGCTGCTGGACAGAGAAGGTTCACTTTGACACAGAGTAGTTCATACATATTTTTGATATACATATTTATAAACCAATAATACTTTTATTTAATGCAAAGCTTTCTAGAAGTATGTAAGAGTGTTTATTCTTTTTCCAAATGTTCATTGAGAATATTAGTTCCTATTTTATCTCCGTACATGTTTCCTTAAAATCTTTAAATTGCTAAAAGAAGTGCATGGAACCCCATCTTGCCTCTGATATCTTATGTTGGTCAGTAAAGCTGTATATCACAGTAATAGATAGACTAAGGCTTTGTTTCACACGGGTGTACTAAAGCATTCCTTTGTGCGAGGGCCGTGTTTGCCCGCACAGGATGTACAGATATTTTGGTGCTTCTGCGTGTAGGCAGTCCCATTCATGTTAATTAGGATGCAGTGGCTGCATGGACACAGAAGCCATTCCCTAATGGGTATCTGTATGGATACGTGTCCCTGAATGCAAACCGTGTGAGTTTGGGAACACACATGCGCATGCACCCACACATATGTCAGATGGGGAGCAACAGCTGTGTTTATGCAGCTGCTGCATCGCATTTCACCAAAATGGATCTGCCTACAAGAGAATGCACGGAACACGTGTACATCCAGTGTGGGCAAATACTGCCGTCACACAGATGTACACTTAAGTATGCCCATGTGAACAAAGCCTAATCGGGAGGTGGCAGAATCATAGTGAAGCTCCACTTGAAGAAATTAAGATGGTGTACTGTACCCCAGGTCAGGACTTGACAGACGATTTATAAGCACTGCTACCCCACTGCATTTTGTTCATTTAACAGCTTAAAAATTATAAGATGACCATTTTGCTTCAAATCAGACTAAAAGTTAAAAAAGTGCAATGTTTTTGTTGTTCAGCTTGCAATATGAAGACTACTAAGAGACAAAAGAGCATTCCTTGTTTGTACTTGGTGTATATCTTTGTAGATGTTGGACATTTGGTCTCCAGTAGTATGTAGGGGACTGATGCCAAGCATCTGTTTGAGCAGGGCTGCCGTCTAACTCTGGCTGAATGATATTACCCTAACATGTTTCAGCAGTGACAATGGTTATAGAACTCAACGCCCTTATTATAGCACATTTTAAAGGTAAATAATGTGTCTTTGAGCTACCCTTTTGTGTCATTTTACAGAACTACTCCTGAGATGTATGTATGCTGTCGTTTCCAACCTTTGGAAAATGCTAGAGTACTTTGAGTAAATGACCCAGAAAAAGCATTTTAGGTCAGTTGTTTGGAGTTCACTGGGTGTATCCTTGTTCCTGATCAGTTGCTCTAAAAGTATATTGAAGAGGCATCCAGGGTAGTAGGGTTTTTTTTTTTTAATTCAGAAATTTCAGCCTCCATATTTTTCTAAACACAGGTAGAGGGCCTGTAGCAAAATGTAAAGTTGCAACATACCCTCCCAGTTGTAGAAAAACAGCTGTAGATGGAGAATGAAAGGTTTTCTGTGCTGAGCTAGCAAGTTTCCTCTTTTATAATCCTCATTTTTGTGTAATGTTCATGAAGGCTTTACCTTTCTCTGACTCTTCTTTATGTTTTTTTTCTAAAATTTAGTACAGAATCCTTCTCTACATCAGCCAACAGCAGCCGGTTACCTCTGCGAAGGTCCATCCTGGATTTGTGTTCACAGTATGTATAATTTTATTATTTACAGCTAAATGTTGGAACTAAAGGCAGTCTGCTAAATACAGAGTGGTTTTACATACAAGTTGATTGATTCAACTGCAGAAGGATTTCTTTTTAAATTCTGTTTATCCAGATTTGTGATTTACATGCCTCAGCTACACTACATAGCCATGTCAATGATACTATTATTTCCTATTTGTTTTGCTGCTTCCTCTGCCACCTTTTACACCCTCCTCCTGATCTTTAAACATTGAATCGTAGGTATTGTGAGCATGATTTGTTATTGACTTATACACCTGTAATTTGCCTGGAGTTCTGCTTTACCCTGATAACTATCTAGTGAGTAATGTTAAACAAGACGTAGTGAAAGTAACCAAAAATGTAGGATTATGGACAGTGTAGATGTGTCACCTAAGTTACTCGCACATGATGAGAAGTTCCAAGGTGATGAATAATGTGGAGCAAACAAACTTTGTCGTTTTCTCAGAATCTGAGTTTGTTTTATGCTATGGGCTATGGGCAAAGCCCTCCTCTAATTCTGGGCATCCCTGTATGTGTGTAGGAACACATGCACTATGTGTGGGCAGAGTTATACAGAGGACATGGCTTTAAAGTGACAACAAACAATATTTTTACTCTTCAAAAATAATCCATACACATACAGTATAGCCCTGTAATCTATTTTTCATGAAAAGTTCTCGTGTTTTTTTTTTCCCTTCTTGAATCATCCTCTGTAAACTCCCAAACCTCTCCTTTTATCCCTCACATCTGTGCTTAGCCCTGATCCTCCTCTTCTTGAGTCCTTTGACGATGCTCCTGGCTCCTCCCACCCCGCTGAGTGCCCCCATAGCCACTTTCTATGGGGAAACCTGTGCAGGCTCACTCTCAAGTCACTCTGGGATTTATTTACTAAAGCTGGAGAGTCCAAAATCAGACTCCCTTCTGCATAGAAACCAATCAGCTTCCAGGTTTCATTGCCAAAGCTTCATTGAATAAGCTGAGGTTAGAAGCTGATTGGTTTCTATGCAGAAGGGAGTCTGATTTTGGACTCTCCAGCTTTAGTAAATAAACCCCCCTGTGTCTATTGACACAGGCTGCGGGAGTCGGCCCCATCCCGCACTCCCTCATAGTATTTGATTGACAGGAGTGGGAGCCAATGGTTCCCACTGCTATCAATATGCACAATGAGGTGGGACAGAGCTGGGAGAGCTGCAGCTCTTGTGCACAGCACTGGATCGAGATCGGGCCTCGGTAAATGTAAGGGGGTTGGGGGTATCCTGTACAATAGAAGTTTTTTTACCTTAATGCATTAAGGTAAATAAACCCTTAAGGCTTTAGAACCACTCCAACACCAATAAATGTAGTTAAAATGTATTATTCCTATTGTTAAATACAGCTAGGAGCCTAAATTTGAGTTGATATCCACCTCATGGGGCTTAGAACTCATAGGGAGAGGCAGATATAGGAGACAATCTGGTACTGCTACAGACACATATACTTACAGCTTCTTTAATTACAGGCTGGGGGCAGGATGTTGACCAAGCTGTATTGCTCTAACTGCAGTAGACAATAGCTGGGTCTCTATGCTGGCTCGGCTGACTGGCCAGACATGTAAATTTCGGGACTGGATATGCAGCTGTAAAAATCCTTTGACAGACAAATCAGCTGACATATTTGTATTTTAGCAGTTTGCTTTGATTTTCGCTTTATATAGACCCCAGTGGATTTTGGGGGACCAGTTCTTTGTAACGGAGCTGCTGTAAGTATTCAGAGATAAGTATTCCAGTAATTCTAGTTAAAAGTATTGCAAGTTCGCCTTCTTTAGGCTACAATGGCAGAACTTTCACAGCAGTAAAAGGTACAGCCAAGTTGGTTTTCTCTGCCCTAGTTTTTATCAGTAACAGGAAGTGTGACTTCTCATATTCCAGGTTCAGCTCAATAACTATGCTGCCTTTTACGATGATCAGAGACAGAGTTGGTCTGTTATGTTTGAATCAGAAGCATCAGCGTTGGATTTCAGCAAACAGGTATGGTCTCCCTAGCTTGAGATTCCAGGGGAGGAGATTTGGCCTATTTTTATGCTGTGTTTAGAGAATATGCCTGGAGGCTGTCAGATTCCAATATGTGTACAGGACAGTGGAGGACAACAGCAAAGTTTTGGAATGTAAACAATGTTGTGGACAATAGGCCAGAGCAGTCAGCTTGCTCTTGCATCCAAAGTCTCTAAGATCAATTTGTGACAAGCTACACAACGAGAGGGAATAGGACAGGTTTTTTTCAATATACAGTACATTTAGATGGAATACAATATAAGATAATAGATGGAAATGTATTGCCCTGAGAACACGGGCAGGGAGATATCTGCCCACCCTTGAGCCAATTGTCAGAGCTTGGGAATCTGCGGAAATTTACAACAGACTATGACTAGGGTACATGCTCAGTACACTTCCTGTAGCACAGGGCTGTCCAAACTTTTGACTTTCCTGGGCCACGTTGGAAGAAGAGGAATTGTCTTGGGCCACACATTACATACACTAAGAATAGGAATAGCTGATGAGCAGAAAAAGTCAGATCACAATGATTACTGATATAGGTAATATATCTATTTAAGTACTAAAACTTAACTTTTAGAACAAAAATATATTTTTTTAAAAGTAAAAGAGGGCATCATAAAATTAGTGCAATATTTGGCACTGTTTTTGATGAACTAATGCATCAGTATCTGGTTCGGTGCTCAGATATTTTAATGTTTAATATTTAATGATATGTTCTAATTCTGCCCTTCATGTGCTTTGGTCTTGAAAATAGTTACAAATATAAGTGATGCTGAAAACAGATGACATGAATAAGGCGTGATTGTGGAGATTGGGAGACTTTTCTTAGGGGAGGTAAAACTTTTATAAAAGTCAGGTAAAGAGACACTGTCAGATTTTTCTTCAGCTACATGTGTTTACCAAGTGTAAATGCATTTTTACAAAAAAAAAAAAAAAATCAACATTTTTCATTAAGTTTACAATTCTGTGTTGGGCCAGATTCATAGCTGTCTTGGGCTGCAGGTTGGACACCCCTGTTGTAGAAGAAAAAAGGGCCAAGCCATCTTGCAGACATATTTTGCAAATTCAAAAATCTCAGAGAGCAATACCACTCACTGTGTCCTTTGAGATTTGCAGACTGGATTGTTAATAGCGGGATGTCAGTTGCTGTTATTGGACTGTTTGGAAGCAGCATTATTCTGGTCCTCGATTGCCGCTAATCTATTCCTTTTTTTTTTTTCCATTGCTCTCTTGCACTCTGCTCTGCTGATCCAACATATCTATTTATTAAATACACATTACTTTTTTTAAAGGTGAGCTATGATGTTTCCTACCTCTTCCCTCCTGGTTCCCCCTTCTCCCAATCCCACCACTGCGTTAACCTTCTTTGGTGTTTTTGATGGCACACAAATGATGTACTCTGCTTCCGGGCAGGGATTAAGCATTGCCTCCAAAATCTTCTGTTCAACCCATGTACTATTTATTGCATTGCGGCTAATCATTATGTTATGACTATTGTTCAATTGTTGAAACTGTTGATTATGAAAGGGAAAAAAAAATGCAAAATTCTTCTTCAATATAAAAAATATTGAAATATAAAGGTGAGCTAAGATTGGTTTAGGACATTTTGTAGCTGTGTTTTTAAACTGATGTTTTATATGTGAGATAGATAATTACGCCAGCTGGGTTTTTCCATATTTATTTATTTCAGGTACTTATATAGCGCCATCAATTTACG
The DNA here is from genome assembly GCF_062004578.1 of Staurois parvus. Classification (NCBI taxonomy): domain Eukaryota; kingdom Metazoa; phylum Chordata; class Amphibia; order Anura; family Ranidae; genus Staurois; species Staurois parvus. The sequence continues at coordinate 20,420,033 of NW_028317950.1, read as the reverse complement.
CAGCACTTTTACATATATACTACATTCACATCAGTCCCTAACCCTCAAGGGGTGTACAATCTAAGGTCCCTAACTGACATTCGTACATACTGGGGCCAATTTAGACAGGATTCAATTAACCTACCAGCATGTCTTTGGAGTGTGGGAGGAAACCAGAGTACCCAGAGGAAACCCACATAGGCACAGGGAGAACATGCAAACTCCAGGCAGGTGATGCCGTGGTTGGGATTTGAACCAACGACCCTAGTACTGCCAGGCAGAAGTGCTAACCATTTAGCCACTGTGCTGCCCATACACATGAGAAATGATTTCCAGAGCACTATGGTTGAGCTAAATGGCTTCAGACTTGGCCTGTTTGAATTAAACCTCCAACTGCGGCATCTGATAGGAATGAGTTACTCCTCTGTGTGTACATTTCAGTTTTAAATATGTACTTTCCTTTTTGATTTGTGCCAGGCTATGGGCATTTTATGCATTTACTTATGGGATACTTTCACCTTTTGTTATATGTTGCATCCCTATTCAGGGTGTAACATATTTCTGTTGCAGTAGCTCCTGCACACCATGATCCCCCGTTGTTGCAGCGGGATCTTCTGCCTACACCTGCTGTCACAATCTAAACAAAAAGCGGCCATGCAGGGCTCCTCCCACCTGGCCGCGTCATTCATTCACAGAGTTCTGTGAATGAATGATCTACAAGTACTGACAGCATCTGCGGTTGACGGCTTGTAGCTCTCAGTGAACTACAAGGGTGCTGATGAGTTTTCTCTATGTAGTTCATTGATGCTTCCTGTCATTGTGTAAGTGCCTGCCCGTATGATAGGGTTGCCACCTCCATCCCTTTAAAACCGGACACATATTGATTACACAGGTTCTGTATCTGATTAAGGTGGTAATTAAACTCACTTGGTGCCTTATCTACAATAAATTAGCCTGAGAAGCTGTGTAATTAATATGTTTGGCTTTAAAGGGATGAGGTGGCAACTCTACCGTACGAGGTACAAGCAGATTAATACACTGACAGTCTACAGAAGACTGAGATAGCACCCGTACCTGCTGATTGCAGGTGCAATGCTTTACAGGCTCCTAGTAAAATAAATATACAGGTGTGCACTTTTTTTTTTTTTTTAATGCAGAAAGATGTGCATTTATTATTTAACAAAGGTGAACTTATTCTTTAAATGCTCCCCTCTCACTAGTAACTTGACAGCCTTCTAATCTGTAATGGTAACATAGGTCAGGTGCCCTGGGATGGGATGGAGATAAAGGAGATTTGCTGGGGAATTTAAAGATGAATTTATCTATGGAGCCCAGCGCCACAGAGGTCTTTGAGGATTTGATTTAAATCTAACTTATTGCTTGCTGATAATAATTAATGTTCAACATTTAATTGTAACATTTTCCTGTTAAATGTAGCAATCCCATATATTAACTCTTTACATGCATGCCTTATGTTTATGTAATGTATGTTAAATATTCCTACTAGAGCAGCTATAAATCTCGGAACCTTCTCTGAGTGTCAGATTCATGGTTGCTTTTGGATCGCCTTCCCACTTTCATGCCAGTACATTAGCTGGACTTAAAAAAGCCTTCCAGCACAGCCTGATGAGAGTGCAGGTGGCAGGACCAAGGCCTAATGCAGGAGAACAGAGAAAAGCGAACCCACCCCTCCTTTTAGATGTAACACAACTCCTCTGCAGTGTCTACTCAGCTGTTTCTCTTTTGATGGGAGGTTTGTAACGGAGATAACCTTGAGTTTGAAGCTCATTTTTTCCCTTTATGTATACAGTAGCCACCTCTGCAGTGATTGCTCAGTAGCCACCTCTGCAGTGATTGCTCAGTAGCCACCTCTGCAGTGATTGCTCAGTAGCCACCTCTGCAGTGATTGCTCAGTAGCCACTGCTGCTGCTTTATTTACAATAACATGGTGAGGAGCTGCCTGCAATGCCCCAGTGACTTCACAAAGAAATTGGTGACAGTCTCTTTAAACACTTCCCGTCTGGCCCATGTACATAAACGGCCCGATGAGAGCAGTGCAGGGGTGGGTGGCCGTTTATAAACGTCTCCCGCTTCCCTGCTTGTGCGCACTTCCTGGGAGCGCACGGCACCGCGATCTGGTGCCGGCTGTGTCTGGAGGGCACCGATCTCTGTACGGGACCTCCTGTGTGAGGTCCCGATCATGTGATCACTGATTGGAGAATCCGTGATCACATGAATAGTAGTAAGCAAGATGTCACTTTTTGACCTCATTGGTTACTACGTGTGAAATCTGTGAATGATCACAGAGGTCACATGGTACAAAGGCTATTCACAACAGCCTTGTACCATGTGACAAGCTGTGACAAATCACAGCTCTCAGTATTTCCCAATGGCTGCAGGAAGGCAGCCAGAGAGGAGGAGAAATGATTGCTTTTACAGCCTTTATGGGTGTAAAAGCAATCCGTGAAAATAAAAAAATAAAAAATCAAATCTTCATCACCCCCCACAAGTAGTACAGTGTCACTATGGTGACACTGTACTGCTAGGGTGACAGTATGTTAAAAAAAAAATAATATAAAATAAAAATGTAAAATGAATTTTGAGAAATTATAATTTTTGGTTATAAACTAATTTGGGTTTTTTTATTTTTTTTTTTTATTTTTTTATTTTACTAAAAAGATAACTGAATAAATTTTGGCCAAGATTTCTGAAGAAAGATTATTTATTTGTAAAATTTTATACGAAAAACCCTTTTTTTTTTCTCCAAAATTTTTGGACTTTCATTTATATAGCAAAAAAATAAAAATCTCAGTGGTGAATAAATACCACCAAAATAAAGTTTTATCTGTCTCAAAAAATGCTAAAAAAATTCATATGGGTACAGTGTTGCATGACCGTGCAATTGTCATTCAGAGTGTGATAGCTCTCAAAGCTGAAAATTGACCTGGTCAGGAAGGGGGTGAAAGTGTCCGGACTTGAAGTGGTTAATGATGAAAAAGGTATACTTTTAAGTGTCCACATGTCCTCTTCTCTTTTATATTTTCGGTCTCTTCTCCTACCAGGTTTGTATTGCCAAGTGTAATAGCGCCCCCTCTCTGGATACTGTGTTATCCCAAGATCTTACACCTGGAGAAGGACAGGCAGCTGATTCGGGCGATCTACTGGAAGTTGCCTACACAGGATGGCTGTTTCAGAACCACGGCATTGGCCAGGTACATTAGATAGATAGTTTAGTTCATCAGCAATTCAGGTATTGTCAAGTTGAGAAAATTGAAAGCAATTGAACTGAAATTTTGTATACTCCAATGTAGTTTTGTATATGACTGATTTGAGTAGTATGAGCTGTACACTGGTAGTGTGTGACATCACAAACAGATGATCAAAAGATAATGCAACACATATTAGGCAGGGTCTGAATCTGGCCTCCGTGATAACAAAAAAAAAAAACAAGATTAAGCTTTACTGTGGACTTCCAAGGATCATGTTATACTAGCAGTTCTGTCAATAGCAACAGATCCTCAAAGACCATATCACTTCCAGGCCACTGACTTTTTCCCATGGCTTCGCTCTCTCGCTGTGTGAACTGGTGTAGCATCACTTTTGTTTCTGTATTGTTAGCATTTAAAATTCTATAGCAGAGCAAAGGGGTGATTTCCATTAGGAAAGTTATGCTTTGGCAATTCACCAGTTGCCAATGTGACATCAAGCTAACGTATCTCATACTTGCACTATTTGCGAACAGCATTAAAAAATTTCAAAAATGTATTTTACTGCATTTTAATATTAGGATTTTTTAAATTTTATTTTCAGATGTTTGACTCCAACCTACAGAAGGACAAACTACTGCGGCTAAAACTTGGATCTGGAAAAGTGATCAAAGTAACAAACTGAGTTATTGTGCTTATAATGAATGATGTGTTCCATTCTTGTAATTCTGGTTTTATTTCCGGGGAGCTATTTTTGGGATATATTGGCAAGAAAGTGCCGTTGTTGAGTACAGCAACCATTTTGATCTATGTTATCTCTTTATATTGTAAGTTTTTGAAAATGAATGCCAGCATCTGACTGTTTTCAATGGGAAGGATTTATATATGTTGTGTTTCTGTTTTATGTTTGGTTAGGGCTGGGAAGAGGGGATGCTGGGAATGAAGAAAAGTGGGAAGAGGTTTCTGGCGATTCCACCAAGTCTTGCTTATGGCTCTCAGGGACTGTCAGGCCGAATTCCTCCCAATGCCACACTGCTCTTTGAGGTGGAAGTTAAAAGAGTAAGTACCCTTTTTAAGCTTTTTGTGTTTTACCTCTTTTTTACAGTTGTTTCACAGTATGGGTTGAGACAGCAATTTGCTGTCATATTGGTGCTTTGACATCCAAGAAATGCTTCTTTTACAGTCTTTTTGCCATGGTTTGCATGCAAAAGGTCATGTAATACTACAGCCTGTTGGTTGTCATGTGATTTCTCGGTTGCTCCTTAGTTAAAGTGGGTTGTTAACCTTTACTTATACCCGGTGAAGTGACTGGCCTCAGGTGATACACAGAGATGAAGCAAATGCTCCTATATAACTTGTACCTGTTTTTCTGTCGCTGTCTGTTCCCTACATCCATTCAAAGTGCAGAATTTGCACAGGATCGGGGGGGAGGCAGAGAGCTGAAGATACGCTCAGTGAGGAGAGCTCTGAGAGCTGATTGGAGGGAAGGGACACCCCTCCCTTTCACACAGCACACAGAGTTGTCAGTCTTAGCCCCGGTTCATATATATGTGGCCGTGTGGACCGCGTTTTGCGCGGGCACAAGAGCCCATTCATTTGAATGGACTCCTGTGCCCCGTGACACGCAGAGAAGTCCCTGCACTTTTTCTGAAAACACAGCCCACACGGGAACCTCGGTTCCCAGTACGGTTGCGTTTTCCAGTGCGGGTGGCGTGCCATTAGAAGTAATGGCACCCGCCCACGGGTCTGCATTTCTCTGTGCGGGTGGTGCGGCTGCATGGATTTTCATGCGGATCGTCAGCGGCACCATCCACACAGATGTGAGCCTAGCCTTAGGCTGTGTCTTCCCCTGTCACCATTTCCCTCTTGGTGTCAGGCAAATTTGTCAGAAGGGACTCATGCAGATGGCAGAGGAAAGAGGCAGCAAGCTGAAATTGAGCACACTATAGAGGAATATGCTTTATTCATATTTCATGTCGGAGGTTTAATGTTAAAAAAAAAAAACAACCTCAAAAATTAAATGATTTATGTATATCCAGCTTGCTTACAAAATAAGTTCATTTTCTGATTATTTTCCTGTGTACTTTTTTGTCACTTTTTTCCCCACCATGTTTTCTAACTCCAGTGCAGCAAAGGCGAGGTTAATATCTTTTTCAAATTGTCATTGTTTTTGCCTTTTTTCCCTTTTCATCTTTATTCATTGTTATGGTGAAAGAGGAAAAGGAAGTGAGAAGAATTTACCCAGACAGAGAAAAATGAAATTGGAAAGCTAATTCATGTCTATCCATAACTAGAAAATGAAAGGCTGAAGTTGGACTTTAAAGGGTAACTCCACTTTCGTGGGGTAAAAAAATTAGCAAATAAGAAAAAAACACTATATCGTATACAATTGAGACGTGAGTCCTATTGTAATTGAGGGCCAGTTCACACTACATGCGTTTCGGTTGCGTTTTTTCTGCAACCAAAAAGCACAGAAAGTAGGTTAAATGATTGTCAATGTCATAGTTCACATCATGCTTGCAGTTCCTGTGCGTTCCAGTTGCAAAAGAAAAAAAATAAACGCAGTAAAATGCACTGGAATGCACATGTCCCTATTTTTAAATGGAAGAAAAAGGGGAAAAAATGAACTGGAATGCATAAAAAATGCGTCAAAAGCCTACCAAAAGCGCACATGCAAAAACGCATCTGGAACGCATCTGGACTGTGTTTCTATAGTGCGAATCGGCCTTGAATGTTATTAACCACTTCCAATCCGGACACTTTTACCCCCTTCCTGACCAGGGCAATTTTCAGCTTTCAGCGCTATCACACTTTGATAATTGTGCGGTCATGCAACACTGCACCCAAATTAATTTTTTACCATTTTTTTGACACAGATAAAACTTTATTTTGGTGGTATTTATTCACCGCTGGGATTTTAATTTTTTTTGCTATGTAAATGAAAAAGTCCAAAAATTTTGAAAAAAAGTGTTATTATTTATTTGCAAAATTTAAAAAAAAAAAAAATTTTCATCAAATCTTTGCCAAAATGTATTCAGTTATCTTTTTAGTAAAAAAAAAAAAATCCAAATTAGTTTATAACCAAAAATTATAATTTTTAAACATTTTGTTTTACATTTTTATTTTATTTTTTATATTTTTTATTTTTTTTTTACATACTGTCACCCTAGCAGTACAGTGTCACCATGGTGACACTGTACTACTTGTGGGGGGTGATGAAGATTTGTTTTTTTTTGTTTTTTTTACACTGATTGCTTTTACAGGATGTAAAAGCAATCATTTTCTCTTTCTCTGTCTGCATTCATTGAGAAGTAGAGTGAGCTGTGATTGGTCACAGCTTGTCACATGGTACAAGGCTGTTGTGAATGGCCTTGTACCATGTGACCTCTGTGATCATTCACAGATTTCACACGTAGTAAGCAATGATGTCACAAGTGACATCTTGCTTACTACTTTGTATGTGATCACTGATTGGCCAATCGGTGATCACATGATCGGGACCTCGTACAGAGGTCCCGTCCGACGATCGGTGTTTCACTGTGTCCGGAGGACACAGCGGGCACCGGATCGCGGTGCTGCGCGCTCCCAGGGAGCGCGCACAAGCAGGGTGCGGGGAGGCCATTTATTGACGGCCACCCGACCCTGCACTGCCACTGTCCGGCCGTTTATATGCAACGGCCGGTCGGGAAGTGGTTAAAAATTGCCTTTCCTTTTCAATCTGCAGCTCTGTAATTTTCTGTAAAGTGCAATAAGGCTTTCTGGAGGTGTTCTGTACATAGATGGTGTACAGGACGTCCCTCAGAAATATCATTTCCTGCTTGTGTGATTTGCTTACTCATTTTTCCCAGAAGTCTGCACTAAAATACAAATCAGATTTTAGGCATCTGCAACAAAAATGTCACTTTTGGTGAGATACTCCCAAAGGGAAATCATGTCTAAGGGCCGGTTCCCACTATGCCCCAATATGAATCGCACAGGAATGAGCTGTGCAATCCTTTGAGATTCATATGCAGGTCTATGTGCGATTTCATGCTCACTCATTTGAATGGGATGAAATTGCACCGCGCTAAAAGTAGTGCATGCACTATTTTTTAAATGCATAGCAACCGCATTGCATGGTACTTTGTACCATGTGGTTTGGTGCAGGCAAACGCAATGCGTTTGTGACCTGTTCCAAGGATGTCGTTAACTTTAGCTGACCCCCAGCAGCAGATTGCAAGGGCATTGCGATCGGAATGTGGTGCGGGAAGCCATGGGAACGCGGCTCTCTTGCACTGCATTCCAGGGTGAACAAGCACTAAAGAGTGACCATGCACATTTCCTCATTAGAGCCTTACAGGTGCAGCAGCTGATTTGATAATTCTAAAACCACTCCCATACAGATTCACTCTGCACATGGACACAGACAGACAGATATTTCTTCAGAATAACAAAAGGTTGGAATCTGCAACAAAGTTTGTTAAAATTCAGGAACTGTACATAGATCACCCAGAAGGGAAAGTTATTTGTTTTTCAACACAAGTGTAGTTACTCTTTAAGCCTCAATGGTCAATCTTGGGCTCCAAAAAATTCATTTGGTTATTTAATTTTTTTTTTTTTCCTGACTAAAAAAATAAGATTTGGCATGTGGCTTACTGATTTCTTTAGAAATGTATCAGTCTGTTAGAGCTTGTTCAGATTTATGGTTGGGATGCAGTAAAACCCCATAGTTGAGCTGCAGAGGCCGCGGCCAAGGGTTTACACATGCCAGTCGCAGCAGGAATTATACCCCTGTTGCTTTCTGTACACACAATGCACATGGTTGCAGCATGCTTGTGCGGGCTTCAAAGTGTTATAGCAGGTGGAGAAGTGGTAATACTATGCCTCCTAATTGCCTGTCAAATGCTCTCTGAAGAGCAATTCAAACTCATCACTTTTCAGAGAGCAAAGCCCTTACTGTCTGGGTGAGATTTATAAGCCTCTTTCAAATATTGTCATGAAAATAAGCAAAAATGTAAAAGCATTATTGTATTTTTTGTTTATATAAAATCTATCTTGTGGTTTTTTTTTTTTTTTTTTGTTTTTTTTTTCCCTTTGCTTCAGATGAAGCAGAAGGATGTGGGAACTGATCAACAGAGCGTTGGCTCCCGTGACTCTCCTGTGTCAATTACAGAAAGTATTCCTGTAGAGACCCTTCCTCAGCCACCAACCTCTGTGCCACCCAAACCTGGGTAAGTTCTGTTTCCTATGTGTTTGCAGACTGGGAGACCCTTTAACAAACCACAATGTCAAGCTGCTACATTTCCAGTGAAAGTTAAAAGAAAAAGGCAACAATTCATTGGCTGGCATCTGCATATGGAGAAACATTATTGAGGGGGATTACAAAGAACGAAAGAGCAATCAGTCTTTTTTTATGAATAAACTAATATATCATGTATTAATTAAGTATCTCCTTTCCCTATGCTCTTTTCATAAGCAACTCAACATTGCCTTGCAAATTCACTTTATAGTGTGTCTAAACCCAAAAAACAAAATGTAATATATTGCTGCATTGGTTTTTTCACTTTTCAAGCTAAGAACATTTTTTAGCAAGTAAAGAAAACACCTGTTTTGTTGTTTTTTTTTTTTTTTCCAGAAATGCAGTGTTCTTGTCACTTCCTGTGAGCTTAAAGGAAGGCGTAAAGAAACTTTTTCGTTGTGTGTGTTTTTTTTTTTTTTTTTGCGTGTGTGTGTAAACTACTAGACCCATCAGTCTACCATGTATTAAACAAAGGCAGGCATGTTTGAAGTCCAACCTATGTGACAACAATGGCTGTCCCCATATACAGCAGGTATGAAAAAAGAATCACCCCCCTTTAAAATCACTTTTTGTTGCTTTGCAGCTTGAAATGAAGACACACACAGTTTTTGTATTATCCAGCTGTATTTACTCAGTGCAACTTATGATATCTAAGTGAAAGATAGAACACCAACATGTCAGTAAAAAAAAAATAAAAAACAGAATCCCTGAGTTGGAAAAAGGATCACTCCTTCCAAAAAATGACTTGCAAGTTGAATTAGGTATAGCCTTCTCAATGGCACACAAACCGTTTGACTTTCAACTGTGGTCATTTTGATTAGCTCAGTATGAAAAGCGCTTTCCTGGAACATTTTAGTCCCAGGTAGTGCAGCTGAAGCAAACAATCGACTATGGGTGGCAAGGCACTGTCAAAATATCTCTGGGATAAAGTTGTGGACAGGCACAGGTCGGGGGATGATTATAAAAACATTTTAAAGGCTTTATAAATTCTAAATCCTTAAGTAAGTTGAAAAAAAAAATGCCCGAAAATTTTAATTTTTGTTTAATCTCATGACTGGTTGTTTGAAAAAACAATAGGTAGTCATGTGCAGAACTGCTGTAATATTGATTTCAGGCAGTGCAAAATATGGACACCATGGCTTGCACAACATTTATGGAGTCCTTATGATTATGTAATCGGAAATACCAAATCTTAGAGTCCAAGGTATGTTTGGGGGAAAAAAGGTGCAATATCCTAGGTTGACTTTCTGCTAGAAATGAGTACTTTTTAATGCACAATGAACCACTTTGGGCATAATCGTACAATTGGTTGAATTTTTCTTTTCTCTCTTCTTTAGGGAACCAGCTGTTCGAGCCAAGTCCAATTCTATCAGCGAACAGCTAGCTGTAAGTTCTCCTGGTGTATGAATGCTGCTTAACAATTATGGGCTATATTAAACAACAGTGTAATGTACCTTAATTCATAGTTAGAAATCAAAAGTAGCCTTGGGAAGAATAAACACTTCTGTGAAGGCTGCTCTCCCTTAAACCAAGACAAGGAACAAGAGGAGACATGGAGGGTGACAGTAATTACCTGGGAGAGGTTCTAAGCCTTCTGTATTTTGCAGCAAAATGTTTTGTAGCACTCTGTCTCTGCTAGAGAGACATCCTAGATAAATATGTGAACGATGCATTTAGTGTCCAGACTTCTTCCTGTGTCTCTATGTATAATCTTGTTTCCATGTAAATTTGGTTCTAACTGTATCGGCCCTTTGCATGCGTAGGCTCTGCATCCTGACCCAGTGGTTTTCTTCTCTCAGGATAGATATAATTCACTGCACATATGTGTCCTTACTGCTTTTATGATTCTGTGAACCTTGTAAAGCTTAGCTGTTAGCTGGGTTTTCCTATCTTGCAGAACCCGGACATGGCGAAAGCAAAACTTATCTCCAGGATGGCAAAAATGGGACAACCCATGTTACCTTTCCTTACTGGCAGCTCAACCCCTCAGCCAGATTCCAGCGACTCTGAAATTGAGGTAAAACTCTTAACTCTTTCCTTGCCTCCATGTGCCAGCACTGAACACCTATATAGAAAGCTGCCCCCATAGGCAAAGTGAATGTTTGCTTTTTAGGACTGTTAACAGGGAATTTAAAGATAATCCAGTCACAGGAGCATTTGTATAAGAATCGGAATGTTCATTCTTGAACAGTTAAAAGGGTGCAAGCTTGCCTATGAAAGCTGTGCTATATATTTTATCCCTTATTAAGCTTTGGCTTAGTTTCATCCTGCAGCTTGAGAGTCAGGGGTTACCTGAACTGGTGATGTCCTGGTAACCACGTGATCTTACATCCTTTCTTTGAAGTCCCGATTGTAAGTAACATTCACAAATGGCAGAACGCTATAGTTTAAAGAAATATCAGCAAAAACTGCACTATTTGTTTATATTGGTATGCTTAACCAGAAACTGGAAGATTGTTTAACCGCTTCCATGCCGCCCTATAGCAGAAATACTGATACAGGGCGGCACAGGTGTGAAAAAATCACGTGTGTGTGTGTGTGTGTGTGTGTGTGTGTGTATATATATATATATATATATATATATATATATATATATATATATATGTGTGTGTGTGTGTGTGTGTGTGTGTGTCTATGTATATATGTATATCTGTGATTTTGCAGTTCTGGGTAGAGGGTGCGTGTGCGCCCTAACCATGCCGCCATTTGCGGCCTCAGTTGTCAATCACCCGGTGATTCCCCGATGGCACCTGGCGATTGCCGAGTATCGCCGACGGGGGAGAGACCTGTGTATATACAACACACATCTCTCCCCTGTCAGCTCCTGCACTGTGCTTTTACATACAAAGCAGCGTGCTTATAGTGTAAAGCACGCACACAGTAAAACCGCACGCAGTTAACCCTTTGATCCCCCCATTTGTTAACCCTTTCCTGCCCAGTGCTATTAGTACAGTGTCAGTACTTTTTATTAGCACTGATCACTGTATTGGTGTCACTGGGGATGTCAGTGACACCAGGTCAGCTCCACCCAGTATCAGAATGCCCGCCGCAGTCCTGCTATAAATTGTTGATCGCTGCCATTACTATTAAAAAAAAAAAAAAAAAATACACGTATTGGGATTTTTTTTTTTTTGTTTTTTTTTGTTTTGTTTTTTTTTTTATGCAGCTCTGTATCGCAAACAAAGCAGCAGCAAATCTTTAGGGTGTCAGCAGATTAACCTCTACATTTTCAGCACAGTGCTGAAAAATAGAGAACACCTGAGCATGTGCGTAACAGGGTAAGGCAGTGTATTACTGGATTTTAAATATTATATGCACTTATGTTTTAAATAGATCTGCAAAAGGAGCCAGTTTGAAGTGATCTAGGAGGACTTGATTTTCTGATGAAAGTTCCACTTTAACTTCCACACATACTTTTCACTGCCGGGTACTTCTGTTGTTTAGGAACATTTGATACTTCCCAGCTTTATAATGTGCAGACCTGGGTGCCAAAGCTACTAATGCCAGTCTTAAGCAGTTTACATGGTACAGTTATGAGTGCAGAGGAAGTAATTATTACCTCTTATTAGTGTCAGTTATCAAATGAACCCATTACTATTTCTACTCCATGTAAGGTACAGGTTTGCTTTAATGGCAAACAGCTCAGGAAGTTCATATTGATGATCTACACTTTAAAATGTTTGGCTTTGTTAATCAATTCTGGTTGCTTTTTTTTTTTTTTTTTCCTCCTTCAGAGCAATGAATGTTATAACCTACATTATTATTGCCCCTCCTTGCTTTCTGCCCTCTATATGTACACATACCTTAATCTGATTTTTCTATAGAAATGATGATGTTCTTGTTGTAGGATCCCAACACTCAGAGGATTTCTCCACATCCTGCTGCCCCTCTACTTGTCCGGCCCACCCCACAGATTAACCAAACTGCTGCTACCACTCACATTCCTGCTCCAGGTAATTCTTCTGTACATATTACGCGCACGTGTGTGTGTTCTCTCATTTGGAATAGTAGAAGTGACTTGGAGGTGCTACAGAACGTCTTCAACATTACAGAGCAAGTACAGTTGGATGTGACTAACTAGTATTGTCATCTGTGAATGTTTATACTTTTCGTTGACCATTCCAAATTGCATGACAAGTCGCACCCTATTGCTGGCAATGGAACCGTTCAAATCTGTGCAACCGATTTTTGAAAGTAGCTCGTGCACTATTTTCGGCAATTTCAGGTGCGACTTACATAGCCATGAAGTCGCACAGATGTCAGTCAAGTTGCACCCGAAATTGCACTGAGCTACATCTTTGAAATCAAACTACTTCACGTGAAGTAGCACTTCATTTCAGCATTTCAAAGTTGCATTCAATCTTAACCAGAGCTTATTGTCTTTTTTTTTTTTTTTTTTTTTTTTGACAGTCCTGCAGCAACAACCAGTGTCCGGTCTGCCATCCTCATCAGCTGCTCTGTTACCTGTAGGGCCCATCACCTCCCAGGCCCTTCCTGGCCAGGCACATGCCTTTCAGGTATTGAACAAATGATTCTCTCTTCTTTTCAGTCTCCTCTTTGAAGTTGATTAAGCAGAATCCAGGATTCTGGATATCATTAACAATAGGAAAATCATGCATCCCTCCTTTTTAAACTCTATTGCTGTTTTTACCATTATTAACTAATGTGGTAAACATTACACAGCTACTGCTCTTACTGTAAAAACACACTTTCTAAATTGATTGAATTTCTTTTTCCTCCACAACTGATGTCTCCTACTTTATTGCCCACATTTTTGTACTGGCCATGAATACATAATGAATATGGTAAACAAACCTCTTTTCTTGAAATTGAGCTTGCCTGAATTTTTTTTTTTTCTAATCTTCCTCTGATATTTTCCAACTTTTTCATTATTTGCCAGACTCTAAACCTTCTCCACTGTAGGTATAGGTTTCTGTGTATGGAAGTTTTCGGTTTTCTATTTTAGTTTTTTTTTACTGTTGGTTAAACTAGATGGACTTGTGTCTTTTTTTCAGCCTGACTTTGAAACCATGGGGGTGCTTCTTTAGCCCAGTCCTTGTGACCTTAACATGATGTCACTGAAATCTTCTTCTTTTTCAGCCATACTCTGGAATCCAGTATGCATACACACAGAACCCCACCACCGGAACCCAGCTACAGCCAGTTGGACATGTCTACTCCGCCCCTGTGCAGCAGCCAACTCCATATCAAGGTACATAGAGCTGTTTATTAATATTGTAGGCTTTTTGGGATAACAAAAACATTTTTAAAGCGCAAATCCAACTGAAACCATTCTGTTCATTTGAGAGGCATGGTGCAGAGTTCACTTTCTATCCTGGGTTTTGCTGTTGCGCTGGAGCCTGGCAGGTCTATCCTACATCTCCAGTGTAATCTGTCCATATCACCCAAGACAAAAGTTGAGCCTCAAGAATGCTATATGTAGTGTTTTTGGGAGTGGATTAGTCTCCTACCTCCTCCTTGGTGGCTGCTTTACCAGTCTGACATAGTGCTCAACACACCTTCTTTATCCAGCCTCAGGTGACGTCACCTCCTTCTTGATGACAGAAGCCCGACAGCAGAACACAGAGATCCGCATGGCAATCGGCAAAGTTATCGACAAGATTGACAACTTGGCCTGTAAAGTATGGAGTACTTCCTGCTTCTTATTAACCGTTTTTTTTTTTTTTTCCTCTGAGCCCCTGTCATCTTCACATGTCCTTGTCCATCTGTGCAGGTAGACATTCTGCAGAAGGACAACTCAGCTGGAGCTTCCCATCTGCTCCCTGGGATTTCATCCATCACTATGGAGAGTGCCATGATCATGAACAACATTCAACGCATCATCCAGGTAACCAAGCTAGGATCTTCTGTTACCACAAGTTCAAGCTTTAATCTGAGTTCTCTAGAAAAGAATGAACTTTCTACTTACACATGCTGCAGGGTTGTGTAGTCATGTATGCATCTCGGCTTACTAAAGCAACTCTGCAGCTAGATAAGTTTTTAAAAAGCCCAGCTTGCAAAGATGAGGGTTAATACTTTTCCATCCTGCCATATGCGTGGTTGATATTTGCTCTGTTTCAAAGCTAAGCTTTCTGAAGAATCTTCAGTATCCAACACTTTCGTGTGTGGGATGCCTGATCTGCCATTGTGAACTGTGGTTCTATCTGCTGGACTGCTATGGTACTACAGAACACAGTGGATGCCAGCAGATGGAATGATGGTGTGCAATGAGACACCAGGCATCAGACATTTTGAGTTTATTTGTTTAAATGTAATTTTATTGAAAAAATTAAATAGCCCCTGTACAGAATTTTGAAGCAGTAAGGCAAGTGGTATAAGCAGCAGCATTAGACGTGAACAAGCAAAATACTCGACAGCTAAGAAAAAGTGAGGGGAAAAAAAATTAAATGCATAAAGCTATCAATGAGATAGCACAGCAAGAAGAAACTGAGAACTATGCATAGGTGAAAAGAAACACATAGCCTAATGTTAGTCCATGTAGATATCAGAGTAGTAAGGTAGAAAACAGTAGCTTGTGAATCACTGCTATGGATCGTAGACCAGAGGCTGTAGGTACTCCATATAAACCAACCTCAATAAAAACCGAAGAAAAAAAAAACAAGAAAAAGAGAAAGAAAAGAAGAGACGCAGAAGGCAGATTGAAGAGAGCATAAAAGGTAGGCAGCAAGGGAACACAAGGACAGGTAGTTGAAGAAGGGCCTTCAAAACGGTCCCCAGCATTCCAAGCCCATTCATAGATAGGAAGTGTGTTTTTATCTGGCTGTGAGGGCCTCCATAAGTTTATTCTTTCGAATACGGGAATGGAATGCTAGTGCAGATGGGCTTTGAGGCTGCCACCAAAAAAGCTATTGGACATCTTGCAGCCAAGAACACGTCATGTTAGTAATTTGATGTCCTTAGGCATACTGGGTGGTAGAAGACCAAGCAAGAACACGGTTTGGTCAAGCTGAACAATTACTGGTAGAAGAGCATGTAAAAGGGCTTGTACTCCTAGCAAAAAAGGGCTGAATCGTGGAACAAGTCCAATACATACGAAACAACATTCCTAGGCGTTGTTGGTATCTTTGGCAACAGTATGGAATAGTTGGATTGATAGAGTGCAGGAGGTAAGGAGTATGGAGTCTGTGGTAAAGAACTTTGTATTGCTTCTCCTAATGAGTTGTACAGATGGAAGCTCTATGTGCATTACCCCAAATTTTTGTCCCATTCCTCTAGTGTAAGCTCTCTTGAAAATGTGTTCCCATTTCACCATGTAAACATATTTAGGGGAAGTATTGGGTCCAGGCATCATTAAGATTTTATATATTTCAGAAACTAGACCACTGCAAGCTGTGCCCCTAATGCAAGGCTTTTCAAAGGGGGGTGGAGGAAGGAAAAGTTAAGATGGGAGAAATTGTGCAAAATGTTTAATTTGAAGGTAGATAAACAGAGCCTTAAAAGACAAGTTGTATCTTTCTTTTAAAGTAGCTAAAGAAAGGAATGGTTTTCTTTTTGTGTTGTTTTTTTGTTTGTTTTTTTTATTAGTGTGCATGTCCTCGAGACAAGGTTTACCGTTTTTTTTTTTTTCTTAAATACAAAACAGGCCGGGATTTTTATATAGCAACAAAGTTTCTATAAGTTCTCAAGGCTGTGTACCCATGCTAAGATAAACTAATTGCCAATATCACTTAGTAATAGGGTGTTCTAAACTCAATGGGTTGCTCTAAACATGATGGGTTAAATCTCACTAACCCAAAACTACATATATTGTTAGATCTAGACTAAGTGTAGACAGTATATATGTTGTAAATATTTTGTAAAATGTTCAAAGTCCACATGTACAGCATACTTGCTGGATAAGGTGTAGAGTGAGAATTTATACATCATTAGCCTCAGCAGTGCTTCCTCCAAGCCGGCCTCTGTGATGTTCAACCTGGTGTCAATCTTGTGGTGTCAGCCTGATGTCACTTCTGATATACTGCTCACCCTGGAACTGCCAACTACAAGGCAATGGGGCACATTTCTCTTCCACCAACCACATTTGTCACAGTCAGTCCCCTCTCCCTTCCCTGTTTTGTATATTTAAAAATAAGTGTTCTAGAAAACGTTATTTTATTTGTCTTGGTGGGTGCGTCATACTTGATATTTTATAACTTTTTGAAGTCTCAAGTCACTGGACCCAGCATGGAAAACAGATTTGGAGATCTCACTGCTAGAGTTTCTTTAGAGATCAAAAAAGCCAGAAAGAGATTGAACTGTAATTTATATGCATATGAAAACTATTTTTATGGTACTTTGGAAGGACAGAGTTTAGTAGAAATTGAGAAAAGAAATTAGGAAGTTGACCTAATGACATCTATTTCATGTTTCAGGAAAATGAGCGACTCAAGCAGGAAATTCTAGACAAAAGCAGTCGCATAGAGGAGCAAAATACAAAGATTGGGGAACTTCTAAATCGTAACCAAAGGTAAGGCATTTTTCCTTTTTTTTTTTTTTTTTTTTTTTTCCCCTTTGTGTCTGCTAATTTTGCTATACAGTGAACTCTAATTATCAAGAGAAGCAGACATTCGCAGACAACCATCAGCAAAAAAAATTATATATAGGTATGCCTCTCCAAAAATAACACACGCATGTAAATGCTTGCAAAAAGCTATCAAACTCTTCTTATGTTTAACACTTCCCTAGAAGAACACTCAAATCTTTACCTCACTTGTATTGCTGCACACATTCCTATATCATTTTTTTTTTAAGTCAAAGCCAGTTACCCTATTTGTATGTCTTTTAGAGGCATCTGAAGGTACTCCACACATGTGTACAGTGAATATATACTCAGTGCAGATAGGGTGGCAACTGAAACAGCCCTGTGCTTATAATGACTTCTTTCTCTTGTAGGTATGTAGAGCAAAGCAACATGCTAATGGAGCAGAGAAATGACTCTTTGAAGACATCAAGTGATAACACACAAGCCAAATTACTGACCGCCATGCAGGAAAAGGTATGTCAGCACTATGGGCGCCACTTGTTGTACACATTTGTAGAAACTAAAGTTGCTAACTAGTATTAAGTACTAGCAACTAGGGGTGCCTACACAAACTTAGACTTTCACTGCCTCCTCCATGCCTGAATGCTGGTCTGCTCTTAACGGGCAAAATTCTTGCACTGCTGGCCAGCTTACCCACTTCCTTTTTGCTCCCCATATATTTATTATAGAAAGGCTGCCTAGTGATGGGCTTATAGGAGGGACAAGGGACAGGCAAGCTCCTTCATTATCAAGAAGTGCTAGACCTTTGCCCAGAGTGACCCACTAAGTATAGGGTGACAAAGATGCTGTGGGTATGTGCAGGCATCTTCTAGGTGATTAAATCACTTTAAACGCAACCTGTATTGAGAGAAATATAAATAATACCATCACTGCACTTCTTGTGAAAATTCTAGCTGCCTGGCTGTCACTGGGTGCAGTACTTGGAAACACTGATGTAGAACAAGCTTGCAAATAGAAGCCAGAGTTAGGCCAAACCTCCTGTTTTCCTGTGACTCAGAAGGTAGCCTGTAAAGCTGACTCCAGACAGATGGGAAAAAAAAAGAGACACCAACTCATGCAGGTGTGTGGTGTTAGAAAAAAAAAAAAAGAAAAAAGTGTGTTCTTTTGTTTTCTAACCAGTAACTAGTGTAACTCCTTGATTACCTGACTTGGTATTAGCCTTTTACAATCCCTTGTACAGGGCTCAAACTGAGAGAAGGAAGGCAGCACTAGGAGCCAATCAGGTGTGCTTCAGTACTAGTGTGTTCACAAGGACAAGAGAACAGAATTGTATTGCCTAACTGCAGTACAGAAAAGTCAGGTCTCCAGTTAATTGAATAAATATACAGAAATACTAAAAATCCTTTGGCAGTTAAAACATCTCTCATGCATGTATACCATCTGTGTATTTAGTTGTTTTCCGTGAGTTTACCCTAAAGCTAAAGTTCAGCAGAGGCTGGGCAAATTTTGATCTATGTTTGGGCAGGCTGGTTGTACAGAAGTTGATCTACCAATCAACAACTGCACAACCAGCCTGGTAGAAAACTTCTGCAGGGTCAGCGCAGCCAGAAGTGCTGTCAGTGTATTCTGATGGCAGGGAAGTCCACCTGCTATCAGAATACACTACCCCAGCGGGAGTGATTTTCCCATCCAATTGAGTGTGTAGATGGGGAAATCGGGGATTTTTTTTCATTCAGCCAGCTGGTTGAATGAAAAAAAAAATGAATGATGTTTATGCTGCCTAAGCAATTCATTCAATCTCTAAACAGGCAGGCCTATATTGCTTAGCTGTTGGTAAATCAAAGGCTGGCCATAGATGGCTTAGATTTAAGTTGATAAGGAATTCAAGCTGTGAGTGTTCTTGTAAGCACCACCTGCCTCATCAAAAGTTGGCTAAATTTTCCACCCAGCTCAGCTGATTTTTATCATTTGAACAGTGACTGCATCCCGTCGGATACAACTGCCGATCAGCAGTGCCACTGTATTCAAGCACAATATCCAACAGTGGAGGATTCACAATGTTTAGTGTGGCTAAGATAACTGATGTTCTTGCAGGCTGAATAGGATATATATATTTGTACTTTTTATATTCTCTGTGTTTGGTGGCTGGATGCAAACTAACAATCTCTGCTCTTTATAATCTAAGTGAATATAACGGCAACATTAATCTGCTTGTATTAAATAATAGTGGTTTCCAAGTTCATGAACCTCTGTCTGGTCCTGGTACATCCCTCCTTCTTCCTCCTTTTTTGTTTTTTTTTTCCCCTTCAGAAAAAGCTGCTCTTATCTTTCTTACACTCTGATTGGCTGGCTTGTTCTCACCAATGCTGCTTTCTTTTTCCCAGCATGCTTTGCACATAGATGAGGGCACATACCAGGTGAGGATTTTGGGGAGCTCTTCTCTTTCTCTCTCTGCATTTAGCTTTTCTGCTTATTTTATGTAATATTCCAGAACAGAATTTTCTTATCATGCAAATCAAAACTTTTATTATTGTGTGTGTGCTTGTGTTTTGTTTTTTTTTGGAACGATGGCAAGTAAGTAAACCTTATACAATAGGGTGTTAAAACAATAAAGCTAAACTTCAGGCAGCTAAATACCTTGCAGAAAAACATATGTTTACTGTTTTACATGCCAAAGGAGTTGCAAGTCTTGCCAGGCAATCGTGTGTACTCACCTCTGTCACATAGGAGCCAGGAAATGTCACACTTCTTTCCTTGTTAATAGGCAGCCTTTCTGCCTTCAACCCTCTCATTAGATGATGATTTGGCCTCCTCATTTCTGTCCTATGTATAGGAACAGTAGTGTTAAACCAGAGAGTAGCAAAATGATGAAACTGACTGGCAGAGGTGAGTGCATCACAAAATTACAAATCTTTTTGCAGGCAAAATGGTAAAGATTTCGAACTGTATATTGATCAGTTTTCCTTGCTATGACTTGCTATGTCTCCAAAAGCCACAGCTCAAGCCCACCCTGTAATCCCCATCTAAGGTACATTATTATTTACAGTCAGCAGCCCAGAACAGACACCACATCCCTATTACTCAGCTGGAGACCAAAGGGCAGGTGCCAGGGCTAATTCAGAAGCTGTACTGTGTAAAGGATTCTGAAGCGAAGGTGGGTTAAGCTTTCTTCAAAACGAGCCTCTTAAATAAAAGCATACCAACATATTTATAATATTTAATTGACTGTTAGCTAATGCACAACCAGCTAAGGAGTCTTTCCTGAATAAAACAATATTGTGTTCAGTTGGATGGACCAAAAAAAAAAATACAAGCCGCTGGTAGATGGAGTATTTTTTTCAGTTTAGAGTATAAACATTTGAAGGACTAGTCCTTTAGCTGATCCGATTCTAGTTTTGGCTGGAAGGTGAAATGTTTGACTCATTGGCTGATTTCTTATATCCTTAAAGTGATTGTAAAGGTATTTTTTTTAAAATAACAAACGTGTCATACTTACCTGTTCTATGCAATGGTTTTGCATAGAGCAGCCCTGTTCTTTCTCTTCTGGGGTCCTCTACCGGCTCCTCCCCATGCAGAATGCCCCCATAGCAAGCTGCTTGCCACTCCATTGAAACACACACACAGCGTGGCTCTGCCCCACTCCCCGCTCTTTCCTCACAAGCTGTAATTGACTGCTGCCTCCATGTCCAGTGATGGGAAAGAGGAGAGAAACGCTGCTCTGACACAGAGCTGGGTCAAGATCAGGCTTCAGTAAGTATTTAAGGGGGGCTGGAGGGGAAGCTGATCACAGAAGAGAATGCATTACGGTAAAAAAACCTTCTGCCTTTACAACCACTTTAACCATCACCAGCATTTGAGTCCCCGTTCTGCCTGCTATCTACCTCTCCATCACAGGCATTACCAGGTGGTGTATTTCTGACTGCTAGATATTACCCTGTCTACAGAGAAACATAGGGCTGTCATTGACCCCTTCCTCTGCCTTGATTGACCCCTTCCTCCACCATTATTGACCCCTATCTCAGCTGCCTTGCTGTCGTGGTGACCCTTTTGATTAAATACTTTAATACACAAGTTGGTGATCCTGGACAAGTATACTTATTGTTTCATGATCTGCATATTTGCTCCAGGTTAGAGACTTTGTATTAAAGCTACAGCATAGGCACTAGGCATCTAACATTTAAAAAATGTTTATTAATGCAGCCCCCTGTATATCTTCCATGGTATGTTTACTTTAAATTATGAAGATGGCAGCAGAAGTGAGACTTCTCAGAGGACAGAGATGGGAGTAACAAAGCTCAGAATTCCTTGCTTTAGTACCGAAGATTAAAAAAAAAAAAAAAAAAAAAAAAAAATCAGGTGGTGATTTAGTCCACTAGTTTCCATCCAAGACTAAAGCTTTAGTGGACAGACCTTTTATTGCTGGTTGCTATAGGCAACAACACTGTTTTCTAGATTTGATATATTAGTGAGTGGTTTGCACCCCTTATTTGTCACAGGCCAAGGTGGCAGAGGAGTTGTCAGCTGCAACTGGCCAAGTATCCCGTCTACAGCTGGAGGTCACCGCTTACCAGAAGAGGGAGATGGAGCAGAGGACACAGCTAATGGCGGCCCAGCAGGAGGCAGGGAAGTGTCAGGCTGAGCTCTCCTCTCTACGGGCACAGCTCATAGGTGAGCGACCTCTCCACGTTCAGTGAAAGTAGTAGTGTAAGCCCTTCATCCTTGCATATACTTTAACGAATCTTACATATAACATCTCTTTCAGAAGTGAAAGAAACATCAGAGCAGACCAAGAATCAAGCCAAAAATGAGAAGGAAAGCCGGCGGAACCTGGAGCTGCGATTGGCGGCTCTGGAAGAAGAAATCTCTGACTTGAAGGTGGAGAAGCGAAACTTAGAAAAGGTGATCTCATTTGTGCCAGACCTCCATTATGTCATACACCATTTATCAGTACTTCATGTGGATGATGTATTAGGTGCCTGCATCACAGGCCACATTTAAAGTGGTAGTAAAGTTGTTTTTTTACCTTGTACCTACAGTTAAGCCTATAATATGGCTTACCTGTAGGAACTGTAAATATCTCCTAAACGTGCACCGGCGCATGCCTTCTGAAGGAATGGCAGCTGAGTGGCGTAGAAAGTGACTCATGGGTAGGAGTGGCATCATTGTGGCTGGACCATTCAAGCCACCGTAGCCCACCAACCTGGAAGAAGGACCGGGGGAAGATGCAAGCACTGTCAGCAGTGACAACACACCACTGAAGGGCTTTGTTTTAAGGTAAGTAGTGTAATGCATACTAGCTATGACACTGTCTTGCAGTTTTTTTTCTTTTTTTTTAAAAAGGAAGTGGTTTACTACCCCTTTAAAACCCAACTCTCACCAAAACTTTGCTTTTAGCTTTGGATAGCGTGGAGAAAGGTTAGAACTTCTGTCAGGGCTTTTCTTACTGCCTTTTTCTCCATGGGGAGATTCATCCTTGCTTCCTTTATGTATTTAGTACAGCAGACTAGTTTAAAACAAACATTACCCATCTCATTTCCAAAACCTCCCTATTGTATAATGAGTCTGTCCATCACTAGAACAACCACTAGGAGTCTTGGAAGGTTTTGAAATGCAGTTTTCACTGACGGTAACCCATGCTTATGTACCATTCTACATATGCTCAGTTTGACTTGCCAAGGTTTGTGTGGCATTTAGGAAGCTGCAGGTATTATAGAATATTGTATAGGTCTGTATCTTTTTTGGCATCTGGGATGGCATCCATTTTTTTAAATTGTTCAGACTACATGAACCATGTATGTTTGTATCTACAATAACCTCCAGTTTTGTGACACAGAGCCTAACAGAGAGGAAGAAGAAATTTCAGCAGGAGCGGCAGCGGGCAGAGGAAGAGCAGGAAGAGCTGAGGAAAAGTTTCCAAGATGAGACCGAAAACCTAAGGCAGCTTCTGAAGAAAGCTCGAGAGCAGGCAGCAGCAGAGCAGGTCAGTAGGGTCAATACTGTTTTTTTTAAAAGTTCAACTTCAGCAAATTTTTTTTTTCTGATGACTCTAATACAGTGGTTCTTAACCTTGTTGGAGGTACTGAACCCCACCAGTTTCATATGCGCATTCACCGAACCCTTCTTAATTGGAAAAATAAAATATGATTTTTAAAATTCAAAACATAGGTATATATTTAGGTATATATTTATACATAGGTGCACAAAATGAACAAAACCGTTAAGAACAAAGAACAAAACCATTAAAACATGATTTTCACACAAAAACAAAAACATACCGTAATAATGAATATTTACTGCACGAATCATATGAGTCGGGTGTGGGTCTTCACCTCCGCCGAACCCGCGAGACTGACTCGCCGAACCCCTGGGGTTCGATCGAACCCAGGTTAAGAACCACTGCTCTAATACTACTGTCATTTCCTTGAGTCACAAGGACAGGGAGTAAAGAAAAGTCTTTCAAATTGTGTCACAGATGGCTATGAAACCTTGACATAAAAGTTCTGGCATCAAAAAAGATTGCAGTTTAGCCATTCTGTTTCCCATACCTGGCTTAAGTTTTTTTTTTTTTTTTGTTTGTTTGTTTTTTTTAATTCTTTATTTAGTAGTCCAGTGAATTAAAAAATGCGATACAGAGCATAAGCGAAGAAACATTAAACAGCCCCATGTGAAAAATGGATCACTGGGTACTTTAGATCATGGCAGCATTGCTTAACATATACAAATACAGGGTGAATGGGTAAACCCCCGGCGATATTGCGCATGATACCTAGGAGCAGTTAACAACCAATAACAAACATTCCAAGCCATGTCTTATATTTTATATGTAGAGAAAACACTCTTATAACAGTAGACTGCAGAGATGGGATAATACAGAGAATAAGCAGTGGGTTCAGTGAGAAATAGGAACGAAAAAAAAAAGGGAGACGCAAGGAGAAAGGGAGAAAAGGGGGGGGGGGGGAAGAGGGGAGGGTTCCCCTCCCTCTTGAATTGGGAAGATGTTGAATTTTCTTCCATATGCAAATCAGGGCTGAGAAGCAAGCTATGTCTGATCTCTATAAAAGAAATAGGGAGTCCAAATCTTTCAATATTTGTGCTCTCTTTGCTTCAATATTCTGGTAAGATTTTCCATTTCTTGAATCTTTTTGATCCTCGCCTTCCAATGGGCTATAGCAGGGGGGCTTGTACTTTTCCATAATGCCAGAATACAAGTCCTCGCAGCCATGAGCAAGTGTTTTATGTAAAGAGCGTTTGAATTTCTTGCTAGTTAGAGGTATGACATTCAGGAAGTAAGCAGCTGGGTTTTTGAAGATAGTCACTCCTGTTCGGTTATGAATTTGATGTTTCCACCGCATTCCAGAAGTCCTTTAATTTTTGGCACTCCCAGAAGATATGAATCGGAGTCCCCACAGATTCCCCACAGTGCCAACAGGTATTAGGGACCTGAGGAAACATACGGTTCTGTTTGGCTTGGATTCTGCACCACCGTGTGAGAATCTTATAGCCTCCCTCTTTGTATCTACTAGCCAGGGAAGTTTTATGGGAGAAGCAAATGATTGTCTCCTTCTGGGCCTGCGTAAAGGAGGTGTTGAAATCCCATTGATATAAGAAAGGAAGGTTGGGCATTTCGCTCCAGTCAATTAAGAGAGTAAAAAAATTAGATAAAGAGTGTGACAACGGTTGCGTAACACACCATTCCATAACTCTAGTCAGATGTGAAGCTTCATAGTATTTTAAAGGGTCAGAAAGCAATCCCTGATCTTGGGCAGCAACAATATGGATCTGCGAATTCACTGATTTGTCAGCCCAAATGAAGTGAAGGAGTTGTACCCTCAAGTCTTTCAGGGAACTCTGTGTGACTTTTACTGGTAGTGTTTGGAATAGATAAAGAAGACGCTGCATCACGTTCATTTTTAAGACATTAGTCCAGTCGAACCAGGTAAACGTCTCCCTGTCCCAACATTGGAGATCAGATTTGAGTTGGTGGAACATTAGTGAGAAAATCGTGCAAAGGAAACAGGGAATATTCGTCCCCAAGTAGTGTATATGAGAGGTTGTCCATTTGAAGGTGAGAGCTTGTTTGAAGTCTCATCGCAGGGGGTATTTCAATGCCCATCGCCTTGGACGTATTGTAATTTATTTTAAAATTAGAGAGTTGGCCATATCTGTGTAATTCCCTTAAAAGGGATGGGAGCGTAATCGAAAAGGAAGTAATAAAAAATATTAAATCCTCAGCATAAGCGGCAAGCTGAGATTTGGTGGTACAGTGCCTTGAGAAAGTATTCGTACCCCTTGAAATTTCTCACATTTTGTCATGTTACAACCTACTGGGATTTTATGTCATAGACCAACACAAAGTGGCACATAATTGTGAAGTGGAAGGAAAATGATAAATGGTTTTCCGAATTTTTTACAATTAAATAATTGAAAAGTGTGGGGTGCATTTGTATCCTGTCCCCTTTACTCTGATTCCACTAACTAAAATCTAGTGGAACCAATTGCCTTCAGAAGTCACCTAATTAGTAAATAGAGTCCACTTGTGTGTAATTTAATCTCGGCATAAATGCAAGCTGTTCTGTGAAGCCCACCAGACAGGGTAAAGTTGTGGAGAAGTTTAATGCAGGGTTAAGGTATAAAAAAAATCCCAAGCTTTGAACATCTCATGGAGCACTGTCCAATCCATCATCTGAAAATGAAAAGCATATGGCACAACTGCAAAATTACCAAGACGTGACCATCCACCTAAACTGACAGGCCGGGCAGGATTAATAAGAGAAGCAGCCAAGAGGCCCATGGTAACTATGGAGGAGCTGCAGAGATCCACAGCTCAGGTGTCAGGGCAGGGCTGTGGAACGGACAGGTAGGCCTAGTGGCAGGGTAACGCACTGGCTGACGACAACCACCACCAACAGACCGAAGTCCCTCAGGGCGCGGAGTCTAAGTCCCAGGCTGCCCTTCACCAGGGCCCCTGATGGTGGGGATGGACTTGACGCAGCCAGGAACCAGGTCGCGGCCCCCGAGACACCCCGGCTGCGGTAATGGCCGCCGCCAATGGCGTGTAGCTGGTAAGAATGACAATAGCGTAGTCAGGCAGGCCGGGTCGACAACAACGGGACAAAACGGTACAGAACAGTAGACAGAGAATCACAGGTCACGGGCCGGGTTCAGCAACGGAAGGTCAGATCGAAGGAAAACACAGAGAATGGTCTTAGTCACAAGCCGAGTCAGATACCAGAAGAGTCACGAGAGTATACACAGAACTGTAGCAAGACAAAGACACAAGTGCAAAGAGCATGTGCGGATCACAGGCTTATATGTACTCAGCCACACCCCTCTGGAGGATGGACCTCAGAGACCTGAAGGCATAAAAGATTCCTACCATGCTCAGCAGAAATCCAAGATGGATGCCAGCACATGGAGTAACATAACCTCTGGGAAAAGGTAGGACCTTGACATCAGGTGAGAGAATCTGTCCACAGGAAAACTATTAGTCGTGCACTCCACAAATCTGGCCTTTATGGAAGAGTGGCAACAAGGAAGCCATAAGAAGTCCCGTTTGCAGGTTGTGAGAAGCCATGTGGGGGACACAGCAATATGTGGAAGAAGGTGCTCTAGTCAGATGAGACCAAAATGGGACTTTTTGGCCTAAAAGAAAAATGAGCAGTGAAAGGGGACAGCCCTGGCGAGTGCCATTATGGATTGAGAAGGCGTCCGAGAGAACATCATTAACCCGTATTCTAGCCGAAGGCATGGAGTACAGAGAGGTAATCCATTGCAGAAGGCCGAGGCTCTGAGGTCTATATGTTCTACAGTGGCTTGCAGGAAAATCCAATCGACCTTATCAAATGCCTTTTCCGGATCCACTAATAAAAGCACCAGAGGCAAATGACAGGTCTGGGAATAATGAATTGCGTTCAGTACGCGTTGCGTGTTGTTCCTGCCTTCCTTGCCTGGAGTGAAACCAGACTGATCAGTGTGGATCAGGAAGGGGATATGAGCGATCAGTTTGGTAGCCAAAATTTTTGTGACGATTTTTAGACCAACGTTGAGATGGGAAATTGGCCGGTAAGTGGCACGATGAGCAAGATCTTTCCCTTCCTTGGGAAATAACATTACGGGGGCTTGAAGTGTAACACCAGGGATATTTTGGCCATCTCTCAGGGAATTATAGGCTGCTACAAATTGTGGGGCCAAAGAAGCAGAGAACGTCTTGTTAAGTTTCTTTTTAACATGTTCACGTGTCACTTTTTAAGCCGTTACTATTGCTTGTCAAGATGGCCAGTTATTTTTTGCAAGTATTGGATGGCCAAACCACAAACTGGTAGCTTAAAAAAGTTCTTGCTTATGATTTATGTGAAATATTTTTGTCCAGTGAAAACCAATCTTTTGCAACAGATTAAATGTTTTCTTCTCTTTTTTTATTAGCTATCATCTTCCTCTTCCCGCGATCGTGATGAACAGAAACTCTTGGAACTCCAGGAACAGGCCACACAACTACAGCCACTGAAAGAGAAGGTGATTCATTTACTAGGATGAATGGTTTGGGGGTTATTTACTTTTAAGCAAACCTTTGCAAGGGCTATGCGTTACATACTCTTTAGTGACAACATTAGTAACCAGGATCATGCTACTGGCACCCCTTCAAAGTGACAGTGCAGGTGCTTCGTAGATTTCCAGTGCTGTTACAGGAAGACGAGAAAATTGTCAACTCTATACAAGCTCCTAGTTGAAACTTGAAAATTACTCGGAGCTTCCTCTCTTTGCTACCAATAGATGAATGAAATGGAAGAGGATCAAATAGAAAAGTAAATGAAGGGCTGGAAATTAACTGAACCTGCTGCTTTGCCCTACACATTGACATCTGCTATGTTACTGGATTACTGTAAAATAATTTAGCTATTTGCAGTAAATTTCCGAGGTGCCTCTATGACCAAGCCTTGATGGACGGGCCGAAACACATCAGAGGGCGTGGATAGCGCGGTTCTGAGGCCACTCCATATACCTAAAAAGCCTGACTCCCGGGGTTGGTTTTGAGCGGCATCCGTTTCCCCTCACCTCATAAAAATCCAAGAGTTACACATGTAGAAAACAGTGCACATTAGTCTCATATCAAAATGCAAGTCTTCAAATTAACCAAAGAGTGACATGTTGTCAACCGTCACTGTTTTCTTCAAACACAGAATTAAAGTTCAGAACATTTTACAGTGAGGATATATATGCTTAGATCTGATCATACCCTAACCCCAACAATGCTGTTCATAAGATAGAGGAACAATAAGGTGGTACACCTGTAGTACTGGGGTAAATCAAGTCTTCCACTGTGGGCCCAGTGGACGAAAGGCAGGGTAGACCAGACAGCGCTACCAGTTACTGTAAGCCTGAACACAGGTCTAAGGTTAGCTCATACTCAGCTTTACAGTTGCAAGAAAAAGTATGTGAACCCCTTGGGATTACGTGGAGTTTTGCATGAATTGGGCATAAAATGTGCTCTGAACGTCATCTAAGTCACAACGATAGAAGAACACAGTCTGCTGAACATAATACTACACAAACATTAGATGTTGCCATGGTTTAATTGCACATAACATGT
The DNA here is from genome assembly GCF_062004578.1 of Staurois parvus. Classification (NCBI taxonomy): domain Eukaryota; kingdom Metazoa; phylum Chordata; class Amphibia; order Anura; family Ranidae; genus Staurois; species Staurois parvus. Next base: position 20,391,501 of record NW_028317950.1, on the reverse strand, counting down.
AAATATTCACAGTGCAGGGAGGAAAAAGTATGTGAGGCCCTAGCTTAATGACTTCTCCCAGAGCTAATTGGAGCCAGGAGTGAGCCAACCTTGACTCCAATCAGTGTGATGATATTGGATGTGTTGCTGACAGCTGTCCTGCCCTTTAAAAACACACACCTGTTTTGGGTTTACTGGTTTCAAGAAGCACTGTCTGATGTGAACCATGCCTCGCAGAAAAGAGCTCTCAGAAGACCTACGATCAAGAATTGTTGACTTGCATGAAGCTGGAAAGGGTTACAAAAGTATCTCCAAAAGCCTTGATGTTCATGTGCCCACGGTAAGACAGACTGTCTACAAATGGAGAAAGTTTAGCACTGTTGCTACTCTCCCTAGGCATGGTCGTCCTGTAAAAATGACTGCAAGAGCATAGCGCAGAATGCTGCATGAGGTAAAGAAGAATCCCAGAGTGTCAGCTAAAGACCTACAGAAATCTCTGGCACATGCTAACATTTTTGTTGACACATCTACAATAAGGAAAACATTAAACAAGAATGGAGTACATGGGAGGACACCACGGAGGAAGCTATTGCTGTCCAAAAAGAATATTGCAGCACGTTTGAAGTTTGCAAAAGAGCACCTGGATGTTCCACAGCACTACTGGCAAAATATACTGTGGACAGATGAAACCAAGATTGAGTTGTTTGGGAAGAACACACAACACTATGTGTGGAGAAAAAAAGGCACAGCACACCAACATCAAAACCTCATCCCCACTGTAAAACATGGCGGAGGGAGCATCATGGTTTGGGGCTGCTTTGCTGCCTCATGGCCTGGACGGATTGTTGTCATTGATGGGAAAATGAATTCCAGAGTTTATCAAGACATTTTACAGGAAAACGTACGACCATCTGTCCGCCAACTGAAGCTCCGCAGAGTATGGGTGATGCAACAGGACAATGACCCAAAGCATACAAGTAATTCAACAAAACAATGGCTGCAACAGCACAGAATACGCCTTCTGGAGTGGCCCAGTCAGAGTCCTGACCTCAACCCGATTGAAATGCTGTGGCATGACCTTAAGAGAGCGATTCACACCAGACATCCCAAGAATATTGCTACACTGAAACAGTTTTGTGAAGAGGAGTGGTCCAAAATTACTCCAGATCGTTGTGCAGGTCTGATCTGCAACTACAGGAAACGTTTGGTTGAGGTTATTGCTGCCAAAGGAGGGTCAACCAGTTATTAAGTCCAAAGGTTCACATACTTTTTCCTCCCTGCACTGTGAATGTTTACATGTTATGTGCAATTAAGCCATGGCAACATCTAATGTTTGTGTAGTATTATGTTCAGCAGACTGTGTTCTTCTATTGTTGTGACTTAGATGACATTCAGAGCACATTTTATGCCCATTTCATGCAAAACTCCACGTAATCCCAAGGGGTTCACATACTTTTTCTTGAAACTGTACCTCACAACATGTGGGGAAAAAAAATGAGAAAAAGAAAGTAGAAAGAAATGGTAGATAACAAAAAAGTAAAGAATAAGGAAAGAAGTGCACCCTGTCCAGGTAAGACTAACAAAAACAATTGCATCTTATGAGGCATCCAATAGATTTTTAATCCAGGGATGCAAGATTCTATCAAAGAAATCAAGTTTGTCTTTCAAAATCGCTGAAAGGTGTTCATTAACCATGATCCAAGATAGCTTGGACTTCAATAGATTAAATGAGATCATAGGACATTTCCAAGACCTGGCAATGGAGAATCTAGCAGCTACAAATATAAACGCTATGAGCCTTCTCATGTCCCAGTAAGGCTTGTAGTGGCGATTTTGATTGAGGTTCACCTGGGTAAAAGAATAAATAAAGTTATAAGTATTGATCCAAAATTTCCTTTTTTTTGGGCAAGTCCACGAAGTGTGGAACATCATGCCTTCCTGGCCTCAACCTCTGAACACAGCGGGGAGGTCCCCGGGAAACAAGACGCCAATCTCACCGGTACCATGTACCATCTTAGGAGAACTTTATGATTTGCTTCAATCAGTGAAGTGCTGATGTATGTTTTGAATGGATATTGTGCCATTTTACATCAATCCACCACTTCCAATGTCAAGATTTTATAGATTTTGGTTGCATGACTAGTGTGTTTGTTGAAGTTCCTGCATACATATTCCATTGTAATAGAAGGTGTTAAATCAGAGGTTCGGTTCAAAATAGCTAAGAAATGCATTATTTGAGTAAAACGATAGAATTCTGAATTAGGAAGCTGAAATTTTTCCTGCAAGAATTGTTTCGACAAGATGCCTCTATGGTCACAGAGGTCTGCAGTCCATAGCAGGCCCTTCTTGGTCCACCAAGCAAAGTTTTGAAGATGGAGACTCTGGGTGAAATCGGGTTTACCAAGCAATGGGGCCAATGAAACCTAGAGAGATTTAAATTTATGAGTAGTTGATAATCTGTCCCATAAACTCAATGAAAATGACAGAGTTGTAGACAGTATTACCGATCTGTCCTTTTTTGTCCGATTTGCCCGCAACCATATCAAATGGTTAATTGCCTTGGAAGGATAGAGAGAAGATTCCAAAATCATCCAAAACAGATAAGATTGCTGTGTGTAAAAGTGGATCAACTGTGGCAGGCGTGCAGCTTGATAATATTTGACCAGGTCGGGTATTTCCAATCCCCCCCTCAATTTAGGCGTGTATAGTGTGTGCCTAATCATCCTGGGTCTCTTATTTCCCACATATAAATTTCAACAACCTTTTGTTGAAACAATTTTGTCCGATATTTTGATCGAAACAGGCAGAGTTCTGAACCAATATATTATCATCGGTAAGATATTCATTTTATATCGAGTACAATTGACTGAACCATGAAGGGGGATTGGCAGTCCATCTATTGATGTCTTCTAATAATTTTTTAAAAAGTAGAGGATATATTTTTTTTTTTTATTTTGTTTTTTTGGTACAAAGTATGAAGAGAGGGGGTTAGGAAAATGCCCAGGTAGGGAAGGGCTTCTGATTTGCCATTGAAAGAGAATGAATTTTGCAAGGTATGGACTGTGTGGACTTCTAAGGATATATTAAGCACTAAGGACTTAGTCTTAGGATGCTTTACATCCATTTCAGGCCTTACAGTCAACCACTCTAAGAGTAAATTAGGGATTGAGGTAATTGAAGATAAAGGGAATCATCAGGATGTCATCCACAAGCATGGCACATTTGTGTTCCCGATCCCCACAGTAAACCCCTTGTATATCCGGTGAGCTTCGAATCTTACTTGCTAAGGGCTCTAAGGCCAATATAAATAAGAATGGGGATAGGGAGCAGCCCTGTCTGGGACCTGTATGTATATTAATGCATTGGGAGGTATACCCTCTAACAGTTGAGCCCTGGGTTCGCTATATATTGACCGTAGTATTTGGAGGAATTTGTTGCCAAACCCATAGTGTTCCAAGGTAAAAAAGGTATTCCCATGATAAGGGATCAAAGGCCTTATGAAGGTCTAAAGACAACATGCCTCCTCTTTTTCCACACTCGTCTCAATTGGAATGCAAAGCTGAAATAATGTTGATTAGTTATCTGGTTTGATATGGTTCCTGCCTGTTTGGTATAAACCCCGCTTAGTTGGGGTGGATGTATTTTGGCAAGAAGGTGTTCAAATGGGTAGCTAAAATTTGTCATTATTTTGAGATCCACATTTATCAGTGAAATTTGGAGTTCGTACAATCACGATGGTCCTTGCCTGGTTTGGGGATGGCATGGATGAATGCATTGTTTTCATGTGGCAATACAGAGGTACCCTTTCTCAGATTCATAAAAAAGGAACTTAAATGGGGAGTCAAAAGCTCAGCATATTTCCAATAATGATGTCCAGAAAAACTGTAATGTCCCAATGCTTTTGATGGGTTAAGACTTTTGATGGCTGTCAGAATTTCCCCCTCCGTAAATTCCCCTTCCATTAAGTCTATGTGGTTGTGCACTACTCTGGAAAAAGGGATGTCCCGAAAGAAGTGTTCAGCTTGAATTTTAGAGAACAATTTGGGAGAGGCATAAAGTTTGGAGTAGAAATGGAAGAATTGTCTTAGTATCAACTGCGGATTCTGGGTCAGATGGCCATTTTGCATGCGTAATTTTGGCAGGGCCAAAGTATATGGCCGGGGGACAAGTTTTCTCACCAGTAGCGTATTGGATTTATCCCCCATAGTACAGTAGTGGTGTCTAGACCAGCGGATATGTTTCTCTGCTTTTGTCATTAGACTAAGATTCAGAGCTGTTTGCGCTGTATCAGTTTTGTGCCTTAAGTCTAAATGTGGATTAGCTCACTGTTACCGCATGAGCTGAAGCTCCTCATCTTGTAGTTTTAATCTGTTGTCCCAAACTCATTTAGCTCTGGACGTGATCTGTATCAATTTATCACGAATGGTAGCCTTGTGGGCTGCCCAAGTAATACTTGGAGAAGTGTCCGATGAGGGATTTTTATTTCAAGTATTAAAGGAGGGCCGTTTCCTTTTTTTGAAAAATTAAGTGGGTCATTGAGTAGTGAGGTATTGAGGTGCCAGGAGGGCAGCCTGAGCCTAATCTACAGATCTGATAGCGAAATTTAGACTGAAGAGTGATCTGACCACGGGGAAGGAATAATTTTTGCCAATGAGACAAAGGGAAGTAGTGGCGATAGTATAAACAAATCATCTTTTCGCAAGGTTTTGTGATCGTGGAAATAAATGTGTAATCTCTCATCGTCGGGTGTCTCTCCAAATATCTATAAGATCATAGGAATGCAATATTCTTACCAATCTATAACTTTGTTTGGGGTTATGTTTAAGGGTTGCATTGTGGGGGTTAGATTTGTCTAAGATTTGGTCCAGGGAAGTATTCCTATTACCCCCTATATATACGTATCCCACAACATAAGGCATCAAAAACTCTAGCACAGAGCAAAAGAATGACCTGTGTTGGGTGCATAGTATGAGATTAGAGTGACTGTACGTTCATTCATTTTCCCCACCACCATAATATCTACCTTCATTGTCTCCTATAACTACATTAGGTGTGAAGGAGACTTTCTTTGCTACACATATCGCTAATCGCCTTTTCTTATCTGGTCCATTTGACAAACAGAAAGTGGGGTATCTAGCATTCAAATATTTGGGGGAAGATGTGCGAGAGAAATGTGTCTCCTGAAGTAGCAAGACATCCATCCAAGAGAGGAAAAAGAGGTGGGGATGCAAGGAAATATGTGGAGCATTTAGAGTTGCCATGATTCTGTGGCCTACTGGAAGTCCAAAAACTGTTCACAAGTGTGAGCTAGAGATTAACTGGAGGAAGTGTCTTCAAAAGTGGACGATGTCCCAGGGCGAGACAGCTGGTCTCTGCAGACAAAGAGAATAAGCACCAAGGAGCATCACATAGATGGTCAGGTGACGGGTGAAGATCCCCAGGAGGTAGGCTGCTTCTGTTGGTACCACAGAGGAGAGACCGGTTGTGCTGCTGCATGTTGAGCTTTAGTTGTGGGGAGAGTCTTTTGATATTAGGGCCGTTCCAAAAGCACCTCCTCTCCAGACTGGAAGTTGGTGAAGGAATGTGATTTGCCCTTGTATGTAAAAGATAAGTGAAATGGAAATGGCCAGCGATAATTGGTGATTAACCAGGTGTGCAAGCATGGGTTTCAGTGATCCCCTCTTCTGGATCATTAGTTTGGATATGTCTACAAAGGTTTGGACTGTGTGCCCAAGGATGGAAAGATCACTCTTGGTTCTAGCCTCCATCATGATCTTGTCTTTGATTCTGTACAAATGTGGCTTTACAATGACATCTCTGGGCAAACCATCAGGTCTGAGGACTGTTCGGGTACGATGGACCCTATCTATTTCCAGCTGGTGAGAAGACATTTCATGTATCAGGTCCTTAATCAGGGAATGCACAGCCTCCTCCAGGTCCATAAATGAATTTGGGAGACATTTGATCCTAAAATTGTATCTCCTAGACTGATTTTCCAGGTCTTCTATTGGCATTCAATTGAGCTAATTGCCCCTGGAGGGGAGAAATCATACTAGCATTTTGATTTACTCTTTACTATTCCATCCATTTTAGGTTCAGTAGTGTCCAGCCATTCTCCAATACTCTGAAAGTCACTTCTCAAATTGGTGGTAATAATATTACATGTCATAGACAATTCTTGTTGCAGGAGAGCAGAGAATCTGGCAATAAGCACTGCATCACCTGAGTAAGCATCTGGTTGTACAGGTGGATGCTCTTGTGACAGGCTAGCCTGGCTCGAAGGTAATTCTTTGAGTTCTGCCATGTTCTTGTCCATATGAAATGCTGAAAGCTCCAGCTCTTCCCCCAGGGAGGCAGGAGAAGGGGAAGGTAGCTGATGGTCCGCTTGTGGGGTGGCCAGGAGCTCTTCTTGGGACTTTGAGGAAAAGGGGTCCCGAACTACACTGACCTACAAGGCTGGTGGTAGATAGGGTGAAGTAGGCTGCTGTACCTGTGGGATGCCAAATGCTGTAAATCTTGTGTCCCGAAGCCACCCTGGCTCTAGAGGGTTGCTGTGATGGCTGAGCAGGGCTTGCTGAATGGGACTGCTGTGTGGGCTGGGGAGGATTTTTCTTCACCGCCCTTGCTGTCATCTGCTGAATTCTGGGCTCCTGGATCCAGGGGTGTAGCTCAGCTGTTGATCCCTGAGCCCTAAAAAGATAATTTTAGCAAGAAGGCGACCAAGAGCATGCAGATCCCAGTCAGTGCATGACCGTTTCTGCGTCTGCATGCATTCGCACTTTTAAAGAACGTTTTTTATTTCTCTCTCCTCCCCTTCCTTGTGTGAAGGGGAAGAGAGGGGAAAAGAGATCCAGCACTGTGCACAGCTGCATCTCTTCTCCCCTCTCTTCCTCTTCACACAGAACTTGAAAAACAGCAGAAGTCATTGGCTTCTGCTGCTGGCAATCAAATGCAGTGAGGAGAAAGTGTGTGCCCTCCATAGTAGCCATTTGCTATGGGGACACACAAAGAAGAGAGAGCCAAGATCGAGGCAGTGGACCCCAGCAGAGGAGGATCGGGGCCACTCTGTGCAAAACCACTGCACAGAGTAGGTGAGTATGATATGTTTGCTCTTTTAATTTAAAAAGAAATTTTACTTTAGTAACACTTTAATTATTAGGACTTTCTTGAAGAAACCACTGACTCCTTTCATTTCAATGTAATAGGGAAATTCTGCCTGCTAACTGTTCTAATTATTATTATTATACAGTATGTATATAGCGCCAAAAGGTTTGCTCAGCGCTGTACATTATAGTGGGGGACAGTACATGAGACAGTACAGTAACAATACAATGCACGAGGGGTTCGAGGGCCCTGCTCTTTCGAGCTTACAATCTAGGAGGTAGGGGATAGTGGCACAGGAGGAAGTGGCTGTGGGGGATGGAGTGGTAGGAGGATTGGAGGAGATCGGCTGTTAGGTGAGGGTGGGGTAGGCTTCCCTGAAGACATGGGTTTTCAGGGTGCTCCTAAAAGGTGAGGAGGGTAGGTGACAGTCTGATGGATTGGGGTAGTGAGTACCAGAGGATGGGGGAAGTCCTGCAGTCGGGTGTGGGAGGTGGAGACCAGGGAGCTAGAAAGTAGGAGGTCTTGTGAGGAGCGAAGATTATGGGTTGGGTGGTATTTGGGTATCAGGTCGGTAGTTTGGGGCAGCATTATGAATGGCTTTGTTTGTCAGTGTTAGTAGTTTGAATTTGATGCGTTGGGCAATCGGGAGCCAGTGGAGGGAATGACGGGGGTGGCAGAAGAGGAGCGGTTGGTAAGGTGGATGAGTCTGCCCGCTGAGTTCAGGATAGACTGAAACGGGGATAGTCTATGATGAGGTAGGCCGGTGAGGAGGGAGTTGCAGTAGTCCAGGCGTGAGATAATGAAGGAGTGAACGAGTTGTTTAGTAGTGTCTGGGATTAGGAACGTACGTATTGTGGAGATGTTCCGGAGGTGGAGCCTGCATGAGCTTGCTAGCGATTGGACATGGGGTTGGAAGGACAGGTTTGAATCTAGAGTGACACCTAGGACTTTGGCTTGCGGGGTGGGACTGATGGTAGCATTGTTGGTCGTGATGGACAGGGTGGGGGGGGGGGGGGCGCGGGCTGGGGGGAAAATTAGGAGCTCAGTTTTTTAAAGGTTCAGTTTGAGGAAATGGAGCGACATCCAGTCTGATATGTCGTTCAGCAGGTGGGTGATATGGGCAGAGACTGAAGGGGTGAGTTGAGGGGTGGAGAGGTAAATTTGCGTGTCATCGGCGTAGAGGTGATAGTTGAAGCCGTTGGAGTGTATCAGTTTGCCAAGGGAGGAGGTGTAGATGGAGAAGAGAAGGGGCCCGAGGACAGAGCCTTGGGGGACCCCAACAGAGAGGTAGCGTTATAGGTAATGCTGAAGGAGCGTTGGGAGAGATAAGAAGAGAGCCATGAGAGAGCAGAGTCTCTGATGCCGAGGGAGTGTAGTTTATCGAGGAGGAGGGGGTGGTCAACTGTGTCGAAGGCCGCAAAGAGGTCAAGGAGTAAGAGGATTGAGTAGTGGCCATTAGCTTTGGCGGTTAACAGGTCATTAGTGATTTTGAGTAGGGTGGTTTCGGTGGAGTGTAGGGGACGGAAGCCAGACTGTAGTGGATCGAGGAGGTTGTTGTCAGTGAGGTGGGAGCTTAGGCGATTGTAGACTAAGCGCTCAAGGAGCTTGGAAGTGAACGGCAGCAGGGAGATGGGTCTAAGGTTGTTCAGGTCAGTGGGGTCCAAGGAGGGTTTTTTGTGTATGGGGGTGATGTGCGCGTGCTTTAGGGGGGAGGGGAATGCGCCACTAGAGAGGGAGAGATTGAAGATGTGGGTGAGGGAGTGTAGGATTGAGGAGGAGGGTGACCGGAGACGTTGTATGGGGACAGGGTCAAGGGGGCAAGTGGTGAGGCGGGCTTCTGAGAAGACCTTGGTGACCTCAGTGGTGGCAAGGCTGAAGGAGCAGAGTGTTGGGGGGGTTATGGTGTGCGGGATGTTAAGGGTGGTGGGGGGCAGGGCGGTTGCAAGGTCAGAGGAGGGGAGAGTTGGAGGGGTTGTAGTGGGAGGGAGGCTAGGTGGGGAGGTAGGTGGAGCATTGGCAATGTTCTTACGGATTGCATCGATCTTATTTTGGAAGTGAATGCCAATCTTGTGGGCGGTGAGTGAGGTACTGGGTGGGGATGGGGGGGGGGGAAAGAGTAGGGAGTTGAAAGTGGAGAAGAGCCGGCGAGGATTGTAGGAGAGGGTGTTGATGAGGGTTACGAAGTAGGTTTGTTTGGCGGCGTAGAGGGAGGAGGCATAGGTGAGGAAGGCGGATTTGTAGAGGGAGAATGCTTGAGGGGATTTGGTTTTGCGCCAGAATCATTCCAGCACGCGATTGCGTCGTTTAAGATGTTTAGTGTGGTCGTTCTGCCAGGGTTGACAGCACTATCTGCCCAGGGGATCAGTCACCCCAGCTGCCTAGCTGACCGCTCTCATCAACTCCCCCCACCTAATTCTGCAGGGCACTCTTTGTGCTGTAGACCTGCAGACTCCTTCATGTGCTGCTGGAATAAGTTAATCCTGAGTCTGGGTAATATTACCTGGACATCAAGGTAGGTAAGTTGGGAGGTTTTAGAGGGTTAAGGTTAGGAATTTGACTTGCTCAGAGATGGGCTTTAAAGATCATTTGCAAATAGCCAGATTGTCATTTCTGTGTATTGGCCTTCGTTTGTCTCCTTCAGTGTGCACATCTCCAGAGCCAGATTACATCGCTCAATGAGAAGCTTAGAGAATCTCGAACCAGAGAAAATGACACTGATCTGGCAAAAGACCAAGCGGAAGAGGTGAGTGAAATCTTTATATGCCCTTTTTATGGCTTTTTAAGTATGGGCTGTGAATCCCAGAAAATGAATTACAGATTAATTTACAGAATTTTGGTAATCTCACATTATTTATGCATGTGTAAAAACCTCAATGTGACTCCATTTCCCAAAGTATTCTTTCATTAATTTTTTTTTTTTTTTTTGTAATAATTGTCATCTTGATATATTAGATGGTGTCTCAGCTCCAGGAGAAAGTACGTCAGCTCCATCCTCTGAGACAGCAGGTGAGTCTTTCTCTGCTACTCATCAAATTCAGTCATTTGATAGAACATTACCTACAACTGTAGTTACATTACATGTGTTTAAAACCCAACTCCTTTGTTTTGTCTAGAGCAGAAAGAGTTAAAATTCCTTAGGTTGTATTTCTGTCTGTGACCCCATTGGGGACATTTTGCCTCGATTCCTGTGCCACCCGTACAAGAAATGGGCTGGGGGGAATGGACAGGAAGACCAGGGCAGAAAAATTCCATTACTTTCATTATTTGTGTCTCTAACTCCCATTACAGATTTGCCATCACTGTCTCTCGTGACAGGAAATGGGGGAAATCTCACAAACAGCGATTGCAATAATGTCTCCACTTCATACAAATAAAATTTTAGCTGGAGGTGGGCTTTAATATGACACTTAAAAGGACTAAATTGTGTTGGACCTTGTGATTGCATACACATGGATTTCTTTACAGCTCAACTTCCTTCATAGATTGTACTACTTGATTTTGATAAGTGTGACCAGCTTGAATATTAAAGGGATATTTATCTTGCAAAGTTAGAAATGAAAATTGTATCTATTTGCATGCCATTTTGTGTCTCCTATCAGTGCGCCCAGCTCCAGGCTCAGGTCATTACCCTAACAGAGCAACGTGGAGACATGCAGACAAGTGTTGGTGACCAAAATATGGCGAAGGACCCCACAGAAGAAGTGAGTATTTGGAACTGCCACCCAGCAGGCATTTTAGCAGACTAGCTGATAATTAATGTATACCTGAAGGCAAAACTTTTTTTTTTTTCTTTTTTTTTATGAGTGGGGATGGATTTGAAAAACTGGGTCTTATTTCTGTGTCCCTGTTAGAGAGATTCGCCCACTCTATATCTTCTTGTGACTGTTATCACTGAAATTGAAAGAAAATACCAAATTTTTGAGTGGTCACCAGAACAGGAATACAGGGTAAATCTTCTGGTTGTTCAGTTCTCAAGAGAATATTTTGGCCATTTTAAATGTTAAAACAGATTCTACAAGGAGCCTACTGTTACCTTTTTATTTCAGAAACTTGGTACTGTCCTCTGATCTAAATTTTTTACTTTGATCTTAAAGATCAGTAAGAAGCCTTGTCCATCTGCTCTGCCCCCTGTCCAATGGGGATATCTTTGAGGCCATTAAGGAAGCTCTGCTTGCAAAGGAGGCTTGACAGGCAGACCGGGCTTGGGCCAAATTTGAGGAGGTTAAGCCCTTCGCAACAAAGTGACGGCAGGAGGGTGGAGTTTAGGTCTGAAGTCAGGGAGGTCTTAGTTACAAAGTAAAATGAAGTTCAAAGGGGCACCAGATAAGGGTTTTCTTGCTAAGAAAGCAGAGTTCACTTTTACAAAGGTTTTTTTCTTTTTGGGGCTATACAGAAATATCTAGCATATATACAGTTGTGCTCAAAAGTTTGCATACCCTGGAAAAAATTGTGACATTTTGGCATTGATGTTGAAAATTTTACTATTCATGCCAAAAACTGTCTTTTATTTAGGCATAGTGATCGTATGAAGCCATGTATTAACACAAAGTTGTTTGTCTCCATTTTAAATCTTATTGATAACATAAATCACCCAAATGGCCCTGATAAAAAGTTTACATACCCTGAATGTTTGGCCTTGGTATAGAAAAACAAGGTGACACACACAGGTAAAAATGCCAATTAAAGGTTCAATTCCTACATCTGTGGCTTTTTAAATTGCAATTGGTGCCTGTGTATCAATAGTAAATGAGTTTGTGAGCTCTCATGTGGATGCACTGAGGAGCCTAGATACTGAGCCATGGGAATCAGAAAAGAACTGTCAAAAGACCTGCGTAGCAAAACAATGGAACTTTATAAAGATGGAAAAGTATATAAAAGATATCCAAAGCCTTGAAAATGCCTGTCAGTACTGTTAAATTACCTATTAAGAAGTGGAAAATTTGGGGATCTCTTGATACCAAGCCAAGGTCAGGTAGACCAAAAAAGATTGCAGCCATACCTGCCAGAAGAATTGCTCGGGGTACAAAGAAAAATTCACAGGTAATTTCAGCAGAAATACAGGCTGCTCTGGAAAAAAAAGACGGTGTGGTTGTTTGTAAAGGAGCACAATATGACAATACTTGAACTAAAATGAGCTGCATGGTCAATCTGCCATATATAAGCCTTTACTGCATCAATGCCATAAAAAAGGTTGGTGAGGCATGTCAAGGTGTTGTCAGCAGGGGCATATTTACCACAAGGCAAACAAGGCATTTGCCTAGGGTGGCATTTTTCAGGTGGGCAGCACTGCACCCTGGAAGAAGGGACACATGTGGCATGGGGACCAGGTGGGATCCGAGAGAGGTTTTGGGCTGCTTGAAAGTGTATGTAGAACTCGACTCGATGGGGGGGGGGGGGTGTTAGTGGAAGGCTCTCTCAAAACCTAAATACACCACTGGTTGTCAGGCATATTGTAACTGGGCTTTTTCTATACCAGCCTGGTTCATATCAAGCAAAGTTAAATGGTTGGCAAGCTATGGTAACCTTGTAGCTACTGTTTTAACAGCTGATCAACTGGGGTTAGGAGCAGTGAACTAACACCTGTACATAGCACAGAAATGGGTGAACGGATCTCTGTCTCTCTCGTTATGTCTCTCTCTCGTTGTCTCTCTCTCTCTCTCTCTCTCTCGTTGTCTCTCTCTCTCTCTCTCTCTCTCTCTCTCTCTCTCGCTGTCTCTCTCTCGCTGTCTCTCTCTCGCTGTCTCTCTCTCCCGTTCTCTCTCTCTCCCGTTCTCTCTCTCTCCCGTTCTCTCTCTCTCCCGTTCTCTCTCTCTCCCGTTCTCTCTCTCTCCCGTTCTCTCTCTCTCCCGTTCTCTCTCTCTCTCCCGTTCTCTCTCCCGTTCTCTCTCTCTCCCGTTCTCTCTCTCTCCCGTTGTCTCTCTCTCTCTCTCTCCCGTTGTCTCTCTCTCTCTCTCTCCCGTTGTGTCTCTCTCTCGTTGTCTCTCTCTCTCTCTCTCTCGTTGTCTCTCTCTCTCTCTCTCTCTCTCTCTCTCTCTCGTTGTCTCTCTCTCTCTCGTTCTCTCTCTCTCTCTCTCTCTCCCCCCGGTCTCTCTTTCTCTCTGTCTCTCTTGTTTTCTCTCTCTCGTCTCTCTCTCTCCCTTGTTGTCTCTCCCTTGTTGTCTCTCCCTTGTTGTCTCTCCCTTGTTGTCTCTCCCTTGTTGTCTCTCCCTCGTTGTCTCTCTCTCCCTCCCTCGTTGTCTCTCTCTCCCTCCCTCGTTGTCTCTCTCTCTCTCTCTCTCCCTCGTTGTCTCTCTCTCTCTCTCCCTCGTTGTCTCTCTCTCTCTCTCTCTCGTTGTCTCTCTCTCTCTCTCTCTCGTTGTCTCTCTCTCTCTCTCTCTCTCGTTGTCTCTCTCTCTCTCTCTCTCGTTGTCTCTCTCTCTCTCTCCCTCATTGTCTCTCTCTCTCTCTCCCTCATTGTCTCTCTCTCTCGTTGTCTCTCTCTCTCTCTCCCTCGTTGTCTCTCTCTCTCTCTCCCCCTCGTTGTCTCTCTCTCTCTCTCCCCCTCGTTGTCTCTCTCTCTCTCTCCCCCTCGTTGTCTCTCTCTCTCCCCCTCGTTGTCTCTCTCTCTCTTTCTCCCTTTCTCCCGGTCTCTCTCTCTCTGTCTCTCTATCTTTCTCGTTTTCTCTCTCCTGTCTCTCTCTCCCTCGTTGTCTCTCCCTCGTTGTCTCTCCCTCTTTGTCTCTCCCTCGTTGCCTCTCTCTCTCCCCCGTTGTCTCCCTCTCTCTCCCCCGTTGTCTCCCTCTCTCTCCCCCGTTGTCTCCCTCTCTCTCCCCCGTTGTCTCCCTCGTTGTCTCTCTCTCCCCCCGTTGTCCCTCTCTCCCCCCGTTGTCCCTCTCTCCCCCCGTTGCCCCCCCCCCCGTTGTCTCTCCCCCGTTGTCTCTCCCCCGTTGTCTCTCCCCCGTTGTCTCTCCCCCGTTGTCTCTCCCCCGTTGTCTCTCCCCCGTTGTCTCTCCCTCTCTCTCTCCCCCGTTGTGTCTCCCCTCTCTCTCTCCCCCGTTGTGTCTCCCTCTCTCTCTCCCCCGTTGTGTCTCCCTCTCTCTCTCCCCCGTTGTCTCCCTCTCTCTCTCCCCCGTTGTCTCCCTCTCTCTCTCCCCGTTGTCTCCCTCTCTCTCCCCCCGTTGTCTCCCTCTCTCCCCCCCCGTTGTCTCCCTCTCTCTCCCCCCGTTGTCTCCCTCTCCCTCCCCCCGTTGTCTCCCTCTCCCTCCCCCCGTTGTCTCCGCCTCTCTCTCCCCCCGTTGTCTCCCCCTCTCTCTCCCCCCCGGTGTCTCCCCCTCTCTCTCCCCCCGGTGTCTCCCCCTCTCTCTCCCCCCGGTGTCTCCCCCTCTCTCTCTCCCCCCGGTGTCTCCCCCTCTCTCTCTCCCCCCGGTGTCTCTCTCTCCCCCCGGTGTCTCTCTCTCCCCCCGGTGTCTCTCTTTCTCCCCCCGGTGTCTCTCTTTCTCCCCCCCGGTGTCTCTCTTTCTCCCCCCCGGTGTCTCTCTTTCTCCCCCCCGGTGTCTCTCTTTCCCCCCCCCTGTTGTCTCCCTCTCTCTCCCCCCGTTGTCTCTCTCCCCCGTTGTCTCCGCCTCTCTCTCCCCCCGGTGTCTCCCCCTCTCTCTCCCCCCGGTGTCTCCCCCTCTCTCTCCCCCCCGGTGTCTCCCCCCCGGTGTCTCCCCCCCGGTGTCTCCCCCCCTCTCTCCCCCCGGTGTCTCCCCCTCTCTCTCCCCCCGGTGTCTCTCTCTCCCCCCGGTGTCTCTCTCTCCCCCAGGTGTCTCTCTCTCCCCCCGGTGTCTCTCTTTCTCCCCCCCGGTGTCTCTCTTTCTCCCCCCCGGTGTCTCTCTTTCTCCCCCCCGTTGTCTCTCTCTCCCTCCGCCTCTCTCTCTCCCTCTCTCCCCCGTTCTCCCCCCCTGTTGTCTCTCTCGTTGCCTCTCTCTTGTTGTCTCTCTCTCTCGTCTCTCTCGTCTCTCTCTCTCGTCTCTCTCTCTCCCTCTCTCGGTCTTTCTATCTCTCTCTCTTGTTGCGTCTCTCTCATCTCTCTCTTGTTCTCTCTCGTTGTGCGTGTCTCCCTCTCTCGTGCCTCTCTCTCATTGTCTCTCTCTCTCTCTCTCTCTCTCTCGTTGTGTGTCCCTCCCTCTCTTGTTGTCTCTCTTTCTCTCTCTCATATCATGTATCTGTCTCTCTCATTGTGTGTCTCTCTCGTGTGTGTGTGTGTGTGTCTTTCTCTCTTGGTGTGTCTCTTTCTCTCTCTCGTGTGTCTCTCTCTCTCGTGTGTCTCTCTCGTGTGTGTGTGTGCGTCTCTCTCTCTCTCTCTCTCTCTCTCTCTCTCTCGTGGTGTGCTATTGTTCGTAACTGCCATTGGTGACCTGGGGCAAGGAGCAGTTGTTAAACCCAAAGTAGATGGACTCAGATACTGCTCATGCAGCAGTTTTTGAATCCCTTAATGTCTGTATGCTTTCTACAACTCTTAGATATTTACGTGTGTGGGTTGGATTTTTCTGTCAGGTGAAGAAGATCATGAATGGAGTCTTTCAGTCTCTCAGAAAGGAGTTTGATCTGGAGGAGACGTACAGTGGGCGAGTTGTGTTGGGCACCATTATGAATACTATAAAGGTAAATGGTTTAAGGGGCAATACATATACAGTTATTGTTCATTTGTGTATCACACAGCTTTCCAGTGGTCAGGAACATAACTACGTTCCTTGCCCCTGTAGGTAGGAGCATAGGCTGATATGAGTGACCTTCTTGCCAACAGCTGTTGAGGAAATATTTTGTTGGATTATTCTGCATAGAGAAAATTTGCGTTAAGCAATATTGACCACATCCTATCCCCCGCCCCCTTCTCCACTGCATGGCGTAAACTTTAACTGTGCAGTCTGCCCATCAGTTGCTTGATTTAATTCTATTACACCTGCTTCTGGAAGAGTAACCAATCAACTGATTAACAGAGCACCGCTATTGGCTGCACCATACAGTGGTCAGCAAAGAGGAACATGCTGGTCAATTGGGATATCAGGGATGTGTTCTTTCACCCAGGTTCATCCCTTGTCAGCACTTACACTTTCTGCTCTCAGTATATTTGAATGGGTGGCTACAAAGGGAGACCTTGAGAGAGTGAAATGAATTGTTGACACAGGCATAAAGAAAAATCTAAGGTATTTATGGGGCTTAAATAGGCACAGAACTTTAACCCTTTCACTGCCATGGACATAAAGCATATGGACCTATAGAACCATTTCCAGCTGACCAAGTCCAGTATTCCTTGCATCGGCTACATTTCCCACTCGGGTTTAACATTCGGTTGCTTCAGTGACCATGAACTAGTATCAGAGTGATTCTCCTGACTGCTGCATACATAAAAAGCTATATTCAGCAGTTTATAAGCTGCTGATTGTAGCCATTAATAATTAATTCATTAAATATAATTCAATCATAGTAATTTATTCAAAAATGATAGTGATCCTTGCTGCTGCATTAAAAAAATAAATAAAATGCTGTGACTCCTGCACAGCTCTGATACCCTCCTCTTCTATCCCATCCTGCAGCAGGGACGACAGTGGGCTGTGCAGAAAAGAAGCATCCGGTGCTCAACGGGGAAGATCCATAGATAAGCAGGCACCAGCAAGTAACCTCCCACTGTGCCTGTTGATCCCCCCAGATTGGAACAGTAGAGACAGTGGGTTGTGCTAGGGAGAAAGGTGTCAGTGCCCAGGGAGAGTATCAGGATGGTGGAGTGAAGGATCAGTGAATATGACCCATCATGTTTATCTATTTGTCCTGAATAAACAGGAGGTGATCGGTGTTGATCACCTGATGTTCGTTCACGAATACCGAGATACTAAACATGAATGGTAATTTATAAATGATTAGGAGGCACTCTATACAGAGTACTTCCTGTTCAATGTGTGAGTGCAGCTACAGCTGCAATAGAGAAGAGACTGAGGACACTCTGCCCTCAAATCTCTTCTTGTATTTCACTAAAGCCCCTCTTCCCTCAGTAGTAAAAATAAATTAAATAAATGCAAGCAATAAAATAATAAATCTGCTGTAACAAAAATGTTTAAAAGGAACAATTCCTTATTAACATCAGTGATATGCGGAAACACGCACTATTGCATACGTTGCCACAGCACACAAACCGGTGTTGTTCTAGGTGATGCGTTGTGGTGTCTGTCATTCATTGTTAATGGCACACCAACACACCTTAGCAGGGGCAGACTGACCATTTGGAAACTCGGACACTGCCCAAGGGCCCGGGGTCTGTAGGGGGCCCCATGAGATGCCCCTGGTACCTTTTTCATAGGCTTTTTTGAGTTTGGGCAAGGACACGGGCCCCATGAGTTGTCAGTCCACCCCTGCACCTTAGTAACATGGATGTTGCAGTTCCTTACAACACCCAGTAACTTATCACAATGCACTGTGATTCACTGCATTTAAAAAAAAAAAAAAAAAAAACGTGCACCTTTTTTAGTGCAATTTATGAATGAGTTTCCCTAATGCATTTCATATTAATGCACATAAAAATGCAAATCAATGCAGAGAAAGGAAAAATGGTAAAAATGGTCTGACCAATTGTGTTTTAAAGCCAAGTACAGGCCTTTGGCAGCAAAAGGCTTAAAGAAACAGGATGAAACAATTGAGAATTGACATTTAAAGTAAAGATGTTTTTTTTGTTTTTTCACTTTAGTTAGCCTTTAACAATAAATTTTAACTGTTTTTATGACCATTTTTTTTATGCAGAAGTGAAACAAATATTTTTTGTACTGTTGAATTGTTGGTCGAGGGGGCGCACTGGATACCTTAGCTGCCATTGTGCTACGTGCTGGGTGTCCAGTGCGCTCCTGTACCATTAACGAGGGGTGGGCTCCCTCAGGTCCATCTGCCCTTGGTCTATCCATTAAATACATGTGCATCTAC
Source organism: Staurois parvus (assembly GCF_062004578.1). Lineage (NCBI taxonomy): Eukaryota > Metazoa > Chordata > Amphibia > Anura > Ranidae > Staurois > Staurois parvus. The sequence continues at coordinate 20,373,489 of NW_028317950.1, read as the reverse complement.
TATGGAGGCTCTTAAAATTGTAGAGTTAGGAAATACAGAATACTGGGGTGCCGAGACGAGGCTCTGTAGCTTACGTATGTATTTGCAAATGTGTTCTAACTAAACCCCTGTTTTTATCGCATACTGTTAGACAGGTTAATTTGATTTGTTTGCAGGCTGGCTGGCAAGTTAGAGCTCGGAATTTTTCTTTTTTGTTGTTTGACGAGTGGAAAAAAAACATGGTTTTAAAATGTATGTTTTTTTTGTTTTTGGGTTTTTTTTTTTTTGTTTTATATTTACACTTATGCAGTATTTACATTTTCTGCTAGGTAACAACACTACAGCTGTTAACTAAGCCACAGGATGAGGAGACAGGGACAGCAAGCAGCAGTGAAGAAGAAGAGGAGGAAGAAGATGAAAGTGCAGAAACTGAAGTGGTTCAGCCTGCACCACAGAGAGAACAAACATTAAATCTGGGCGAGGTGCATGTAGAAGTCAAGGAAAACAGAACGTCCACTTTTGAGCAAGTTCCTGGTGTTATAGAGGAGAATCATGAAGAGGTCAAAGAGCATACTGATTCAGTAGGCCATCAGGAATCAGGTTCTACCTCTACAGATCTACAGGAAGAAGGTGAAGCCTTACCCATCAGGGTCATCCAGGAAGATCTAGACACTCCATCAGCTCTTGTTCACATGATTTCCAGTGATACACCTGAATCCAGCACGGCGGAAGATCAAGTAACGTCGGGCGAAAAAGATGTTCTTCAAGAGCATTCTGCCCCAAGCTCCAGTGCTGAATCGCACACATTTTCCAGTGAGAATATTCTTGAGAATGAGGAGTCGCAGCAATCAAATGACTTCACAGCTACAGAGGAGGAGCAAGAGGTTCCACCACCTTTAAGAAATGATGATTACAGTAGCAGCCCAGTCCCGCCTAAAGAGGAGACCTCTGCTCTTGGATCAACTGGAATCCATGTAACTCACAGTCATGCCAAGCCAGAGGAAAGGAAAGACTTCAGGTTAGACTACTATACCACAGAATACAAAATTTCACACCAAAGATTGGGGAAACCCCTCTTGTATGTCAACCATTAACACTGTTAGGAGTTGTGGCAAAAAGCTCCATGAAAACCAGAAAGAGTAAATACTCAGCTTGGAAAGCAAAGGAGAAAAAGGACTAAAAAAAAAAAAGCTAAAACTCTGACCTCACTTTCTGTGTGGAGCAGCATAGCCTACGGGAGGAGAAGTATACCAGTCTGCTTTTGTTCGGTGTCTCTCCTCCTGGGCTTGGTTGTACCACATATGTCTACTTTGTCACCCAAAGAATGCTTAGACAATAAGAACATTTGTGTTTTCCTAACCTGAGTATTTAGGTAGATACTATACTATTTTAAAATGATCTCAGACTTTTATCATGTTAATTTATCTCCCTTATGTAATTCCAAATCTGTGATTTTCTGCAATGCTGGTGTTGTGTGAACATAAAGATGGGCTTCCCCATACACCCCCACTGGTAGTTTCCAAAATGGGGTTTTAATGGCTTGACTTCCCAAATTTCAGAGGCAAACCCTGTCCATCTGTCCTTATTGGTACTGAAGCACACTCCGTGGACAGTGGGTTGGCAGGTTAGTGGGGTCTTCATCCCAAAGCCAGGTATGTCAGTCTCCTTGGTGAATATGAAACAAAGTGTCAGGTGACTGCACAGAGCAGGGTATTGTGGCTATTAATATATTTGGAAGAAACTTTGTGGTGTTCACTGTAAGCCATTTCAATCTTTAAAAAGTAAAGATCCTGACCGGTTTGCTTTAGCAACATAAAGTCTATTCAGATTTTTCTGCAACTGCTAGATAGTTATTAAAGTGATTCTAAAGTGATTAGAAAAAAAAACCAAACGTGTCAATACTTGCCTGCTGTGTGCAGTTGTTTTGCACAAAGCAGCCTGGATCCTCCTCTTCTGAGGTCCCCAGCCAGCGCCACGCCAAGTCCTTTTATTAAACAGAGATCAGCGGCGATCCTAAGAATCGTTGCTGATCTCCGATCATTAGTGGTTTAGGAAACAGAGATGATCAGCGAAGAACATGTTCTCCGCTGGTCATCTCAGCACACAGACAGTATATGAAGGAGCGATGTCAGCCCTTCACTGGCGATCTGTGTTCTTCCTCCAGGTTCTCCAGCCCAGAGGTGGAGAATCGGGGGAACCGTAAACGAAGCAACGGTAATTTACTGCTGCTTAGTAAATGGTGTTGGATCTCTTACTGTAATCTCGCGAGATTATAGTAAAAGCAACCATTTTCTAGCGTTCAAAGCGTTTTGTAGATCGCTTCTCTCTTCATTCGGAGAAGTGATCTACACCACTTCAGAAAAAGGCATTCAGTGAACTCTCTCCTCTGAGAATGCCGGAGAACTGTGCAGCTGTCATTTACCGCTGCATGATAAAAGGACACCATAGAGCTGTGGCTCGGCCCCATCCTTCTCTCTTCTCATTGGCTCGCTGACTGTGATTGACAGCAGCGGGAGCCAATGGCTCCCGTTGCTGTCTCAGTCAATGAGAGGCGGAGTCCCGGGATAGTCGAGACTCCAGTGCACATTGCTGGATCGAGAGGGGCTTAGGTAAGTATTAGGGGGGCCTGGAGGGGGGAATGCTGCATAGAGAAGGTTTTTTACCTGTACCATTCTATGCATGAAGGTAAAAAACCTTGAGCCTTTACAACCACTTTAAAGTAGAAGCCCAGCTTGTTTGCCTCCTCCCCTTCCTCTTTTAACAATTGGCACTTGTTTCTGGTCTTGACAGGCACACACTCCCACTTCCGCCTAGGCCTAGATCACCCCTCCCCCCTTCCCCTGTTCACCTGCAACTTTCAGGGAAACTTCACAGGTCCCAAAAAGACTGCAGGACCTTTCACAAAGCGCAGCGGGTAGCCGGCTGAAGCTTAACAGCAGTTTTCCCTTAGTTAAGATGATGGACCCAAAGCCCATTGAAGAATTGGCTTGCGTGAGGACAGTGCTGGATCCCTTGACAGGTAAGTGTCCTTATGTTTAAAAGTCAGCAGCTACAAATACTAGAGCTGCTGACTTTTAATGTTATTGAGGGAGGCTGAAGATCCTCTTTAATCTTAGAAGGATTTCAGCAGTCAGTGTGTTTCTACAAATCTCGTAGCTTTTGATGAGCAGGTCGAAAGAGTGCTAGGAACTAAAGTTTGTTAAAAATGAAAAACCAAGTGAAAGTGATACTCGTGAGCTAAAATGTGATATTCTCTCTGTGCAACAATCTTACAAACATGTGAAACTTAGCAAATATCAATGAAATTGTGATGCATCAACACTAAACACATACTCATGAGCTGTGTAAAGAAATCAAATTAAAATAATATCTAAATGTGTCGCGCTTCACACTATATATTAAATCAATATAACCATGTGACACACAATAATATAAACGTGACAAAACTGTGTGCTTCAAACAGTGCAATATCTTGTGCAAAAAAGCATATAAATATATAAAAATATACAATCATGAAATTAATATAGAGTCCACTCTGTGCTTCCAATCTTGCTAGTGTCTATAAAAAGTGCCATGCAACACTCCCGGTGCTCAAGAATAGGTGTACGCTCACCTTACCAATTAGCCAAACTAAGTGGCTAATAACGCTTTTGTCCCATCAGGACTAAGTGGTGTTTTCCATGCTGAATGCTTGTTTCTAAATTCAAATGGATAGGCTTGTGCTACCAACTTTCTCCCACCAGGGGTCTCCCTCGCTCCTTTCTATCCACACTGAGCCTTGGTGGATAGATCGATTCCCCCTGATGAAGCCATGTGACCCTGTGGCGTAACGTGTAGGGGAGGGGCTCTGACATCACGATGCTGATACGGATAGCGGCAAATACAAACTGAGGACCTGGGCACATTATATTTGTTTGAAATAGCACTTTAAAATCAGGTGCTTTTTATTAAAGAAAAATCGCACACACACATATTAAAGGATAAGGCACTATTGTTACTTCCTTTTTTATGATATCCCACAATACCGAGAGGTGGAAGCAATATACAGATTTACCTCATCCATCCACCAAGGCTCAGTGTGGATAGAAAGGAGTGAGGGAGACCCCTGGTGGGAGAAAGTTGGTAGCTCAAGCCTATCCATTTGAATTTGGAAACAAGCATTCAGCATGGAAAACACCACTCAGTCCTGATGGGACAAAAGCGTTATTAGCCACTTAGTTTGGCTAATTAGTAAGGTGAGCGTACACCTATTCTTGAGCACCGGGAGTGTTGCACGGCACGTTTTATAGACACTAGCAAGATTGGAAGCACAGAGTGGACTCTATATTAATTTCATGATTGTATATTTATATGCTTTTTTGAACAAGATATTGCACTGTGTGAAGCATACAGTTTTGCCACGTTTATATTATTGTGTGTCACAAGTTTATAATAGTTTTAATATATAGTGTGAAGCGCGACACATTTAGATATTATTTTAATTTGTTAAAAATGGAGCAATAAAAATAATGAATCCTGAGTAAGAAATACAAATAAAGTTGGTATTCGCTAATGTGGAATTTTTTTTTTTTTTTTTTAAGTAAATTAGTCACCAAATTTATTGTTTTTCAGTCTGGAAGCCTCTGATGATGAAGATTTGTTTAAAGCATCTTCTCCAAAACAGAAGACAAAGCAAGAAGAGGATGAAGAGGAGGAAGTGGTAAGCTTCTAACCCCCTGCAGTACCCATTGTATCCTGTTGGGGGAAATAATTTAATCATCTCTGGAATTGGCTTCCTTTTGGCAAGAATTTACATTCATTATAGTCTTTAAAGGATAGTTTCATCTTTGAGAACATTTTACATGAGAAGTTCCCCATACTAGCTGTCACTTTTTAAAAACAGCCCACATGGCTGAGTCATTCATTCACAGTGTCCTGTGAATGAATGAACTACAGGTCCCAGCAGCCTTTGCGGCTGTGGGCTTGTAGTTCTCAATGAATTACCACGGAGCTGTGGAGCACCGTGGTAGTTCATTGAATCTTCCTGTCAGTATATCTGCTTTCCTGTACAGGCAAGCAGATATACTGACAGGTCTGCAGGAGGCCTGCATGGCACCAGCTATCTTCTGATCACTGGTGCACTGCTTTAGAGGATCCTGCAACCAAAAATAATAAATGCACATTTTTTTTACTTGCAAAATAATGTGCATTTATTATTTTTGGTCAAAAGGTGAACATTTCCTTTAACATTTATTAGGAACACAACTGGGTTTATGAGTCTTGATATCGTCATAGGTTTCCTGTGAATTAATTTCATGTTTACTGAACACAGAATCTGGTATTATTATTTACCAGATATTAAGGAGGAGATGGGGGAGTTTCTTTTTGGGCAGCTTTCTCCCCACCAAGAGACTAATTTTATAGTGGATGGTATGATTTCTGTCTGCTGCCTCTTTCCTCTGCTATCAGCTTAAATCACTTCTGACAAGCTTTCCTAACACCAAGAGATAAAAAGGTGACAGGGGAGGGACCTCCAGCACACACAGCCTGTGATTGACATTCTCAGCTCTGGTACTGTGTGAGGGGGGGTGTCCCTTCCCTCCAATCAGCCCTCATCTCTCCTCACTGAGCTCTACAGAGTGTAATGTTAGCTCCTCACCCCGTTTCTGTAACCTCAGACAAGCTGTATAAATTCTGCACTTTGCACAGATGAGAATACTGCAGATAAACAGGTACAACGTATGTAGGAGGATTTGTTTTATCTGTGTATCACCTAAGGCCAGTCACTACACTGGGTATATGTAAGGGTTTACAACCACTTTAACATAAGAACATTGAATGGACTCAAAATAGAATGCTGTGGGAATCTGTATAGGAAGCTAATTGCTGAATCAGGAGCATTTCTGGCTAGCAGTATCTGCTTGAGCAAGCAAGACAATCAAGATTTTAGCCAGATGCTAGTGGGCAGTGACTCTCCCGATCCAACTATTCACTTCCCTACACACAGTTACACACAGGAAAGCTGTATTTTGAGTCCATTCATGGTTTCTATATTAACTGAAGTCCTGATGAAGGCGGGCTTTTTCCTGAACCCAGAAACACAGATTTTTTTTGTTTATATAAACTAATAAATTAATTCGGAGACTCTATCTTTTTTGTCTGGCTCTCCTGCCAATAGTGCATGTTTTCTGGTCACATGACTTTGACAGATCACATGATCAGACTCTTCTCCTGGGAACTCAACCTCCCCACCCACTCTTTCAGAGTCCTAAACCCAGAGTGAAGCACATTTATAAAGCACATCACCGCTGTTCTTTTATAAATGTGCATTTTTGTTTGTTTTTTAAGCAGCAGTATGAATGTGATATAAACAACCTCTAATTGTCCCTGTTGCTTCTTTGGAAGGAATCCCCTCAATTTCAGTTTGCTCTAATTCTCTGTGGGGGGTCACAGATAGCAATAATATTCTGACAGAGGATTTAACCATTTCTCTGTCTTCCAAATCTGAAGTTTTTTTGTTTTTTTTTAAACCCCAATAAAACAAAACATTTTTTTCAAAGTGTAACAAAATGAATGGTTAGGTGGTTAGAGTAAATGGTCATGTAACACCAATAAAGGAATTAGTCACTTATACTGATCAGGGAAAATTGAACTTTTGTGAGCAGGCCAGAACTGTGGCTGTGAGAGAATACTGGAGGGATTTCACTGCAAAGGCAAGGAAGGTCCTTCTCAGGCATATATACAACTACGGATTTAAAGGATAAGTTCACCTTTCATAACATATTACATGTTACACCCATATTCAGGGTGTAACATGTTATGAAATGACCAATTATCACTCCCAGATCCCCCCCATTTTGACAGCTAGCAGGGGGATCGTCTTCCCCTCTAGCTGTCAAAGTTTAAAAAGAAATAAAAAAAGTGGCCATACAGGGCTTTGTCTGCCCGGCCATATCACTCATTCACAGAGTTCCATGGTTGAGAAACTACAAACTTTCCAAAACTCCATTTCCTCAAACTCGATCTTTCCAAAACTGAGCTCTTTGTATTCCCTCCAGCCCGTGCCCCCCCCCCCCCCCCGACTTCTCCATCAAGATCAATAAAACAACCATCAGTTCCTCCCCTCATGCCAGGGTACTAGGTGTAATCCTGGACTCCCATCTGTCCTTTCAGCCCCAAATCCAATCACTGTCCAAATCTTGTAGACTTCACCTCTGTAACATCTCCAAGATACGCCCGTTCCTAACCTCGGAAACCACTAAGCAACTTATTCACTCCCTGGTTATATCTCACCTTGACTATTGTAACTCCCTCCTCATTGGCCTACCTCATCGCAGGCTATCCCCTCTTCAGTCTATCATGAATTCTGCTGCCAGACTCATCCACCTTACTAACTGTTCTGTATCTGCCATCCCGCTCTGCCAATCCCTCCACTGGCTTCCCATTGCCCAACGAATAAAATTCAAAACATTAACAATAACATATAAAACCATTTATAACTCTGCCACAAATTACATCAGCAATCGTGTCTACAAATATCACCCAAACTGTACTCTCTGCTCATTCCACGACCTCCTGCTCTCTAGCTCCCTTGTCTCCTCCTCCCATTCTCATCTCCAGGGCTTCTCCAGAGCTTCCCCCATCCTCTGGAACTCTCTACCCCAATTTATCAGACTATCGCCTACTCTGCTCACTTTTAGGTGATCTCTGCAAACCTATCTCTTCAGGGAAGCCTATCCTGCCCTCAGCTAATAATGGAATCTTCTATTCCTCCTACCAGTCCATCCCCCGCAGTTATTACCTTTTGTACCACTAGCCCCTCCCTCTTAGATTGTAAGCTCCAAGGAGCAGGGCCCTCCTTTCCCTCTTGTATTGAACTGTATTGTCTCCCTTTATTATTATACAGGATATATATATAGCGCCAACAGTTTGCTCAGCGCTTTACAATATAATGTCCCAACAGCCTTAGCGGCTTTCAGCTTGTACTTCTCAATGAACTACCACAGCGCTGTGATAGTTCATTGATTCTTCCTGTCAGTATCAGCTTGCCCATATGAGGTACAAGCGAGCAGATACACTGACAGATTTGCAGGAGGCCTGCTTGGCATCAGCGACCCACTGATCGATGGTGCAATGCTTTACAGGCTCTTACAACAAAAAAAAAATGCATTTTTTTTGCCTGCAAAAAAAAATTAGCATTTATTATTTTTTTGTTCAAAGGTGAACTTATCCTTTAACTGAAATACTTAATTGTGTACGTATGCCATAGCATAGAAGGTAGACAAGATGCCATTCTTGGACAGAATAGGTGACAAGATGCCATTCTTGGACAGAATAGGTGACAAGATGCCATTCTTGGACAGAATAGGTGACAATCTTGTGTCCTACACTAGAGAGGAAACATCAACTGGACGAGTCAGCTTGCCCAAGCAAACTAGAGAGTAGGTTTTGTACAAAAAATTTCTAGAAACACGTTTATAAATAATATTCACATTCACTGATCACATTGCCGTATGCATTGAGGTTTCTTTATACTATTCATACCATTCAGCTTCAAGAAATGAGCAGAAAGTCAAACCCACCTTTTCAGCCAGCTTGTGCAAGGCTAGTCCCCTGAAATGCAACTATACAGTATACACAGGACATGTAATGTGTCAGTCTGCAGTTTTTTGCTATGCAGTATGTATTGCATTTATTTTCTTAGAATCTCCGCTTATCGTTTTGCATGATCTTTGTCCTTTTTTTCCAGAGTATGAAGGGTCGTCCACCTCCAGCCCCTCTCTTTTGCGATGATGATGACGATGAAGAAAATGATTTGGATTGGTTAGGATAAGAATGACATAGGAGTCCATTTTGGAGGTGATACTTCCTCAATACTGAAGCACACAAGTTTGCGGTGAGCAGCAGTATGGACAGAGTGGGTCCTAATGTGACCTTTGAATTCTGGAACCTGCAAAGCCATCTCTGTGTTGCTTGACAGTGCTAGAGCCAAGCACTCAAAGCCTATTTTCTTCCTATGTGCTCATTGTAGTGGCCAGTTCAGCCATCTTGTTGCCAGCAAACTGGATTAAATTGAATATTTGTAAAGACCCACAAAGCTTTGCAGGAAAATCAGCCAGGCTACAAGAACCCTCAGCACATTGCAGGAAGAACAAAGTGACCCATAATGCTCTGCTAAACTAGAATCTGAAAAAGATGGCTAGAAGCAGACATAACCAACAATGCACTGCAGTAGTTAGGTGGGGACTCATAATGCCCTGCGGAAGGCTCTTCAAAAGTGCAACATGTGGCTAAAAGCAGGCTTGACATCAACGCAGTACTGAAAATTTGTTCCTCTTTCTGTGTCCCATTTTTTGGCGCCATCTAATCACAGCATCATTCAATGTTGGCAACTACTGGTTCTGATCATGTCTGTATTACAATTCTCTACTAATTCTCTTTTTTTAATGGCCAGAAGCACATTATGCTGAAATAAAACGGTTTAACACGACTGTGTTATTTCCATTCTGAAGTAATGTCAGTAGACCGTGTATATAATGTTTGGTTTTGTATATGCCTTTTTTTTTTCTTTTTTGTGAGTAATTCCTGTGCCTGCACCCGAAAGCTTAAAGTATAACTAAAGACAAAGATTCGATAGACTGGAGAGGAATTAGAACACCTGGCAGGTTTTTGTTGCTGTGTTCCCCTTTAGGGAAGTTCACTCTATTTGTTTTGCTTACTGTTATCCTCAAAATTAAATTTTGGGTTGTCCCCAAAACATAGAGGGGAAATCTTCAAATAGGGACATTAATTTTTGTGACCCTGGTGACAACAAGGGATTGCCTCATTTTGGAGGTATTTCCTCTTACTTCCTGTCCCAAATACAAAACAGGAAGTTAAAGGAAATTTCCCAAACCTGAAATGGCAAAATAAAATAAACCGACAGAGGTTATAATGCTTCCTTACTCTATCCAAAATAGTTACATAGTTAGTCTGGCTGAAAAAAGACAAAAGTCCATCCAGTTCAACCATTTAAAAAAAAAAAAAGTTATAATCCTATACCCACAAGTTGATTCAGAGGAAGGCAAAAAAAAAAAACAAAGCACGATCCTGCAGGGGAAAAAAATCCTTCCTGATCCCGAGAGGCAATCGGATATTCCCTGGATCAACTTTACCTATAAATGTTATATCCAGTTATAATCTGTGTATCTAAGAAAGAATCCAGGACTTTTTTAAAGCTATCCACTGAGCTGGCCAGAACCAACTCTTGAGGGAGTCTATTCCACATTTTCACAGCTCTCACTGTGAAGAAACCTTTCCGTGTTTGGATATTAAATCTCTTTTCCTCCAGATGTAAAGAGTGCCCCCTTGTCCTCTGTGATGACCTCAGGGTGAATATCTCTACACCGAGTTCACTATATGAACCACTGATGTATTTATACATGTTGATCATATCCCCCCTAAATAAAAGGAAAAGTTTTATCTTTAGTTGCACATTAATTTTCACAAATTGGAACTGCTTTTTGTGCAGCCTGTCCAGCCAGACATTTTACTTACAGATGGAGCTTGGTAGGCTGAGTTAGCCCCTGGCTCTTTATGTCTTGGGTACACCAACAGTGCGATCTTCCTGACATAATTCTTGATTCTGTTCTTGTCTGGTTTTCTAGCTTCTGTTACGTTCTCAATATTATACAAAAAAAAAAATCAAGCAAAAATGGAGGAAGCCCCATTGTAATGGTTTTGACTGCTGTGCTGACTCAGTAAAAGCTCCTTTACAAGTGGAATGAATTAAACTCCAAAACAAAAAAACAGAAAAAAAAAGTAGTTTTGTCTTAAGTAAGGAGAAATATCTGCAACAGGATAAAAATGAAATGATGAAACATTTCTCCATTCTTCTATTGATAAACCAAACCAATAGCCCTTACATTGCTCTCACTTTATAAGGACATAGGCCTTGTGTATCAGGGGCATAAATGTAAAGCAGGAAATGTGATTCCAACGTACTTTCATTGGTGGTAAATGAAGGACTCCTTTAAAACACATGCTCTTATAAAGCAACGTTTTCATAACCATCTTCCAGGACAGCACATGGAGGCTTGGCCTGCCTAAAATGGGAAAGGCTTCACGCATAATCTATAAAAAGAGCACAAGTCATCTAGTCTGCTCAATATTAGTTTCCTCCAGTCTAACAGGAACATCTAAATGTTTTTGGGGTTTTTTTTGTGTTATTGTTCCCTCAGGCCTTCTTGCTGGGGCCTCCTTATATACGTGCTAAATGATGATTTCAGGGACTGTGCACCTTGAGGGGTTGCGTATCTGAGCTTTTCTTGGCTAGGACTATTGTTAGTATCCTAGTTTTGGGACCTTTTCTCCCAATCAGGTCTCCTCTTCACCAAAAGAGAAGCACTATCCCTGTGGGTGCAGAGACTCTAGTGGAGTCCTCCCTTGTGTTGCCTCAGAAGGTTTGGGGTAGGGGGGAGCCCTTGGTGACAAGCTGAGCCCCAGATGCATGCTGCTGATTTGGTGGGGGGGAGGGGAGAGTTAGGGTTACATGTCTGAAGAAGGTCTATGATCCTCCTCACTGGGTGTCCGTGAGATGAGAGCAGAGGTGTTCCGCATCCCTGACTGCTTTTAGATGCAAGAGAGGTTTGCTGTGGCTTAATCAGGATTTTGTTTGTTCTTGGTTTTAGGTAATAACTTGCTGCCTAAGCTGAGCTAGAAACCTAAAATGTGGATCCTGAAACAGGCTTCTGGGCTAAACTTCCGTTCAGGGGCTGCATAAACTAATCCTGTGTTTTAAAGTGGAGTTCCACTCATCCTGTCAAAAAAATAAGGCAGCAGCTACAAAAATTGTAGCTGCTGACTTAAAAAAAAAAAAAAAAAAACTGCCACTCACCTGTCCCACGTGTGTCCGCTACAGCCTGTATTCCAGGAGCTCGGCATCTTCAGTGTGGGCATCCGGCTGTGACTGCTTGCAGCTTCAGAGCCGGGTACTCACTGCGCATGCGTGAGTAGTGCTGTGCTTCATGAATGGTCCTGTAGTCTTCAGGGACCTGTCACGTGTCCCAAAAGACTACGGGGAGGGAGGACAACTTCCGGTCTAATCGCCTAGGGCAATAGGAAGCAGAAGTGGGAGCGGGTACCTGTTGAATTCGGGTACCCACTCCCCCCCCCCAAAGGTGCCTGTCCTTAATGGGGAGTGGGGGAGCAGTCCTTCAAGCGGAACTCCGCATTAATGATTGCTCGCTAACACTTGTAGGTGTCCGCTTGCTCGTTACATATTCTAGAATCATATGTTGGCCACCTCTTCTATGGGTGTCAGCAGCTTTAATTTACCATTAGCTCTGGACTCAGAAGGGAGCCAGACAAACCCTCCTAGCTCATGAGTGTGGGCAGATAAAGCTATCTATATGTACTGCAGTGTATCTTGGGAATCGCTGTGTATATACATTAATTAAATACTGTAAGTCAGGGGTGGGCAACCTTAAAGAGGTAAAGATCTACCTTAACAACATGGGAAAAGTCAAAGATCACCGGGCAGTGTCACCTCCTCACACTTGATTTAAACCTCTAATTGCCATGCTACTGTGTCACAATGATGGATTTAAATCAGGTGTCAGGTGTTGAGGAGGCAACATATCATCTCCTTAGCACCTGTCAAACACTCTCAGAGGAGCAGTAGTATCTGCTGCACTTGTGAATGAGCCCTTAGTTGCATCCGGCAGCGGCACTCTTAGACCTCGTTCACATCTAAAGTTGGGTTGTGGTAAAACCCTGCAGTTGAGTCCATGGTTTTACTGCCCCCAGTCCCTACCCCCCTTTACCTGCTGAGGCAGCAGCCAAAGGTATACACATGCCGCAGCAGGAATTACACCCCCTGTTGCTTTTGGTAGGTACTACTGCCTGTCATTTGAGACCCATTCAAGTAAATGGGGCCACTTTGCAAGTGTCCCACAACTGCATGCTTCTGATGGGTTCAAGAGGCCAAAGCAGGTGATAAAGCAACACACCGCTGCCTGTTTAACCTCTTGTTTACTGTATTGCACAAGGTTGCAGGGCACTTGCACAGTGACCTCATTTACTTGAATGAGTCTTGCTTGGCAGGAGCTACACCCACCAACCATGACAGGGTGTAGGAGCCGGTACTACAGAGCTCTTGCTCCGTACTCCAGCTCCAACTTTACAAGTCCCTCTACGTTGCACTCTGATGCTCTAGGATGGTGGGTCAGCAAGCCCTGACTGTGATCTACCAGTCACCTGGCTGAGATCTACTGATAGCTGACCCCCACTGTAAGTAGTATTTTAAAAAGGTCAATGCATAGAATTTATACAGCTGTTTATACAGAACATGGAGTCAATATGAATGTTTGTTCTGTGGTTGCAGGAAAGAAAATAGAATATTCTATGGTTTTCCTTAGCCATAACAACTAATCACATTTTACTTATAAGTAATAAGTATAGAGAATATACAAGAGGTAGAGCAGCCACACTTATGTCATTATTCCGTTCTATTAAATCATGTCATTATTCCGTTCTAACATAATAAATGATTGGCTGCTGTTATCTAAGTCACATCATATTGGATTTAATAGAACAATGAAACATGACTTTCATTATGGTTTTTCTGACTTACTTCTCTTCTTTTTAAATAAGAATAGATCATTTTCTAAAGGAATTATCATAGCCGAGTTTTATTTGTTTTATAATCTCAGCAGAGAGTGTAATACAACCACAATCTATGCAGTGACACAGCAATACAGAAAATGGCACCTGATTATTAATTAAGCCCAACAGGCTACCATAGTGGCACGACAGCCTGGCAATAGCATGTGGATCTAGAATGACTGAAAGAAAAGCATATGTGTTGCCTATAGCAGCTACATACTTTGATTGCGTAGCCTGTGCATGAAGAAGCCAAGCTGGAAGTGAATTGGTGGCTGAGTTCAGCACACACCTCCTCAGACTAGAAGTCTGAACAAGATTACAGACAACACTACACATACATATACCTCCATTTACAAAGCTAACACACCAGGATAAAGAGACTTATTTAAAAAAAAAAAAAGTGACACTTCTTTTCAGATTAATCATGTGGTTAAATCAGAGTGTGTTATCCTCCTGTTAAAGCTTTGTAAATTGAGCCTACTGTGTTAGGCCACGTCCACTTTTTTTTTTTTTATATTCAATCTGTTACAATGAAATACAGAATAAATTAGCATGAAAGTGTGATGACAACACACAAGATGGCAATGATGGAGTTTTTTTTTTTCCTCTTTAAATGTGGTTTGAGTATTATCTAAGAGCCTCTGAGGCTGCTATACATACATTATGTAGCTATTAACTGAGTCACTTGTCAAATCAGGAATGCCCTTTCCCCAGTCAAGCTGTTAGTCTCCCAGCCGGTCACTGTGGAATGTGGTATCTTTTCCAAGTTTCACTTTGGAATCTGGAAGATATTGCATACTTTGCACCCAGGTCTGGGGCTGTCAGAAGTTCAGTTTGGATAAGCAAACCGCATGTTTCTGCCTATCATTGTGGCGTATATAAGTTTTTTTATTTAAAGCATTTGGAAGGCATAGATAGAACCTTCAAGTATTCACCCCCCCCCTTCGGAAACATGAACAGCTAGCCCTTTCTTGCTTCCATCTAGAATGTGGAATAAACTGGCTAGAGCTGATCTTTAAGAAGTAACTGTCTTGAAGTCTGTTGTAGATGCTTTGGGGTAAGATTACATGCCAAGCTCACAGAACAAATTGTGGAAGACTGATAGACAAGGAACTGAAAATGCAAAAGTAACCACTCAGAGAAGGGGGAGAATAAAACTATATAATAGGTAAATTAATAAAGGAGATTTTGTTTACACTTTTAAATTACTGTGGTTTGTCTGCCAAACCAACAATGAACTTTGAGGTGACAAAAAACTATGGAATGTTCATCATCAGAAAAAAGTACATTTCTTTGCGTTTTGGTGAATGTAAATTATATACACCGCTCTGTGCTATTAAATCTGCATGGTGTGAATATATTTGTGTCAACACATCACAAAAGTTGTTATAGACTTAGTTTGGTGTGAATGAAGCTTGTCCTGGTATAAAAACAAGAATTGCAACCATCACTGTCATGATGGTGCTTCCACAGTACAGCAAACAGACCAATATACACACCAGCTTTGAATGAAATATGCAATTCATGCAGGTTTATAAAAGGTATGCAACCTTTTAAAAGACTGAAGAAATAAAACTGAAGTGGGACTAATAGCTCCTCTTTGGCTGATGGAGTGTGCTTGTGTTACCTGATGTGGCATGGTTAGAACAGTCTTTAGTTCACAAATGTTTGAAAAGTTTTTCGCAGTTTTATGGGTGTCATTTGCTTGATGAAATGGGAATACTTCCTCCTTGATGTCTTGTTGGTGGAGACTTTCTGCTTATTTGAAGAATATGAAAAAAAAGAAGATACAACCGAGACCTATGATCAGTCCCAAAGCTAGACAAAGTCTCAAACTGTGTGCAGAGAAAGAATTTGATGTTGGAGCTGGATGCGCTTCAGACAATGCTACTCGTCGGCTGATCCCTAGGAGATAAGTGCTCCGAATTTCGTGCATGTACCTTCCTCCCCAGAGCTGGTCCTGGTTAGGGACTAGGACGTCACTGACTGTAAAGATTGACAGTCGAGGTGATGAAGCATGGTCGTCAGAAAAAGATAGTGACATTCTTGGGCTGGAAAACTCTGAACGTCCAGATAAGGCATCATCAGATGTGGTATTGAACATGGTGGCCACAGAGGACCTGCGTAAGGTCTCCTCATCTGTCTTTAAGCCTTGTACCCCTTCCTCGGGTATCATGGTGACTCTGCGGCAGAATGGGCACACTATGAAGGTCATCAGCAAGCTGTGGCATACTAGCTTCATTAGACAGTGCAGACACAGTGTGTGGCCACACTGTAAGGTTTTGGGTGCTCGTGACTGTAAAGAGGTCGTATAAGCTTCGTAACAGATAGGACATTCTCCTGGGTTAATTCCAATCTCGGCTTCTACGGATGGCAGGTCCATGGTGCCAGGGAGCCCTCAGAATTCTTGTTGACCAGACTGTAGATGCCAGTACCTTTAATGGACGTCCCAATTGTTACTTGTACTTGCTGCACCCTGTACATCCACTACCATCACTTGTAAGATTTGCTTATGGGGAACTACAGAACTGGTATATTGGTTTTGGTTAGCTGGCTGCTCCAAACACCTTGGCCGCTTTTTCAATATCTTGTAGGAAATCCTGGTACAGTGCAGCAATCTTAGGTTTGGTTATATATCTCGTATAATATTTGGTTATATATCTTGTTGCAAACCTAAAAGGGACAACTCAAGTTCTTAATATAGTTTAAACTGGTGATACAGACTGTGCCTCCGAAAAGAAAAGATCAGGCTGTAAGCCAACCTCTGGACATTGTGCATCCCCTTTTTTTCAGAACTTTTCCTAGAGATGTGTAAGGAATTAATTATTACACAGTCTGTGGAATTTGCAGGCTGATACAAAGCATTAACAAAACTTTTCTCCAGGCCAAATGATCAATGTCCAGTACTCCATGCAAGAAATTTGGAGAAGAGTACAGATTTTCAAATGTTGGATCTTTTTCTGTTTTGTCTGCAGTCTCTTTTTGATGTGTTGCAGCTCTGAGAAGTTCTTCCTTTAGAAGGGCCAAATGCTATGGAATAACACGGAAGACCTGGTAATACCTTCAGCACTTCTGACCATCAGGCTGCAAAGGGTTCAGCAGAATGGAAGCTTGAGAGCATTGCAGGGATCCTTATGTCCAGGATACTGTGGACTTCGAGTCCATGGTTAGAACATGGTCAGTGGATTTATCACTAACTAACATGTTCATACATTAGGGCCAGGGACATGTACTTAAGTTAAAGAGAGTTTACGAAAGTGGTACCTGATGTCGGACTTTGTTCAAACCCTTGTCGCCTGATGTTGTCTTGGACTTAGTTGGGAGCACAAGTTCAAGCGTCTCGGGTTAATACAGTTTATACTCTATGGAGCAGAGAAATCCTTTGTACTAAAAGAGTGTTCCACCTTCAGACACTTTTAAAGTGCAACTTCTTCTTCTGTGTGTAAGTGTGCATTAATAGTTTTTTTTTCCAGCTCTATATACATTTAAAAGTGGATGTGCGCCCCACTGAGCTACTTTATATTGAAGAACGGGCAAATTGGCACAGTCATCACCTTCAGGCTTTCTTCACTTTTGGTGCAAGCACCATCCCTTTCAGAAGTAGGTAGAACGAGTGAAAACTATGCTCTCCCCTGTACAAGGAAGGCATTGAGAATAGGGTATCCAGCTGTGAAAGTAACAATGCCATTACACCTTTCATTCTGCTGTAAATTTTATGTTGCCTCAAGCCTTATATTAATACATTCATGCAGACTTTTAGTATCTATGAATTGTACAGCACATTGTTCTGCCATTTTATTGGAATAAGTGACTTGAAAAGGAAAATTGTTTTGTGATGAATGCTGAGTATTGTTTTCTGTATTTTGTCCATTTGATTTTACTTTATTATTGGCATTTTTGTTTTACTTTTTTATTTTTTTAATAAATTATGAAGGTGGTTCCTAAACCATGTGACCACTAACTCGGCTTGTGTGCAACCTTGACATTTACTAAAGCAATACACTGTGGGACTTGATGTCTGATTTAGAACATTTCTAACACAGGGAGCATAGCATGAGAGACATGAACTTATTTCCTGCTGATTTGGAGCAGAATGAGACAGGTGCCACATTTGTGACATCAGTACCTGTGGGGTTTTTTTTTTCTGCTTTTACAGGCTCTTGTTAGATCCAAGGGTGGCCAGGTGAAAACAGACTTGTGTTTATTTACATCAGATTAGCTCAGGTGCATCATGTTTAGGTCCAGAAACATGGAAAAGGCTGCAGACCTTTTCCATTTTTTTTTCCCCATACCTGGGTGGACAGATATCTTTTAGGCCCTTTTCACATGGAGAGTATGATCAGGTCCACCTGTTGGAAGCTGCAAAGAAAACAATGGGCATGGGGGTGAAACTGACACTAAGGCTGGCCATACATTATACAATTTTCTTGAGAATTTTGCTTTATATTTACCAAAAACCATATAATATGAGGTCAAACCTAAGCAACACTTTTTCAATTATATCCAATTAGGCGGGTCCTTGCGCTACATCGTTGAAGGTAAATCTAAAGGAAATTGGGCAGAAATTGAACAGAAAATTAAATAATATATGGCCAGCCTTACAGTTTGCACTTTGACTCCTCCTTGGAGATAGCAGCTGTAGCTCTGAGACCTGGGGAACATGAATACTCCTACCGGGTGTTCAATTACAATTGTCCAATGGGTCTCTAGAACACGACGTATGAACTCTGCACAATAACAAGTCAAATCATTCATGCAAAGGCACTTTATTTTATTACAAGAAGTAGGGTGGGAGTGTCCCCATGCAATGGATCAGTGGCACAGCACTGTAAACATCAGGATCACACAGCACACACAACTTTCAGGAAGCTGCATGGAGTATACAGCACAGTGATGCACTCAAAATATGTTGGTCACAGACACAATGTAAGGTTTAAAAATAGAAGTGTATCTGAAATGGACACATTAGAAGCAGTTTTGCCCAATACAGTTTTTCTCAGCTCTTTTTGTTCCTGTAACAGCAATGTAGTTATGATAAGCTATCCTAATGCAATTCACCCCCTTGTTCATCATTATAGTATATGCTTAGGAAACCTCTTACAGCAAAGACTCCTGTCCAGTGCTGTGGCTGCTGTTGTCCTGCTTCAGGGAGCAGTGCCAGGGCTGTGTGTGATCTTCCCTAAATCTAACACCAATGAGGACTCCTTGTCCTGGGTGATAACCCAAGATGTCACAAACATCATTTGCCATGACTGGTTCCCTTTACAGAGAATCTGTTCTCAATATTAAACTAGAGAAAATTAACACCACTATAAAGTCATTTTTGCTATCTGTGTCCCACTGGGGAGATTTTCCTTCACTTTCTGGCCTGGAGTCGCAAAAGGAAATAAATGGAAATTCCTTCTTTAGAGCATTGTCTTAGGATGAGGTGTTTTCCTGCCTTGCTCTGATGATAACTCATAATTTTGGGATTTTCAATCACTTTCCCTTGCTGTGACAGTGGACACCAGGACAAATACAGAAGGTAAGTCTCCTTAAAGTAGGGAAGGGTTAAAACCTTGGTCAGGTCATGCTTCCTGTGCCTTGTCGAGATTTTAAATGATGTCTATGTGCCTGTTCCTGAGATTTGCCCACACTTCCTCTTTTGTCTGACACACATCACCTGGACAGGAAGTAAGGATAAATCTCTCAAATGAGGAAAACAGACCACAATAAAGTAATGAGAGGAGATATAAATCTCTCACTCTACTAGAAATGTAGGCTGTGTCTCCATTCTGGAGGTTTCCTCTGATTTCCATTTAAGCAAAGAGAAATCTCTCCAGTGGAGACACAGGCAGCAATAAAAAAAAAAAAGCCTGACAGAGGTTCTAGCTCTACCCTATTCAAAGCTAAAACTAGAAATGCCTTTGCACACACTTTACAGTAAAGGTCATCCCCCGAGGACACACACAAGGTGCCCACTATTACTTTTATTAGCCTCTCTCCCTATTAGAAGGTTATATTTCATGCCATGGGCCAAGCCCTGCCTACAGCCATCACTGTCCAGTGCCCAGTCAAGATACTGTAACTGGATGCCAGTTGGGGGGGGGTTATCTTTCCATGAAGTCAGGCCTTAGTAAGAGAGTAAAACTAAATCTGAGGAGCAAAGAGGCTTCTTTTTTTTCGACTAGCAGAAGCAACTGACGTATTTTTGTGTCTGCTCCTAAACCCCATTTTTGCTTGAATACAGCTGTACGAAAAGCAAGCTTTGGCTAAACTTTAGACTAGATTTAGGCCTTTTTTTTATAAGCGTAGCCAAGGGGCAGTAAACACAGGTGGCTGATCTGCATTTTTACCACCCCTTGCCCACCGAGTCACAAGTTAACATGGCCAGCGTTAGTAGACATTGCTGCAGCACGGTAAAATTCATACACGTTGCGTTTGGCAGGTGGATCCTCTGCCAAAGTGACCTATTCACGTGAATAAGGAAGAATGTCACCAGCACACAGAGGATCTCCAATATGGGTCCAAAAGCGTTAATGAATGATCACATAGTTACAGCATGGCAACGTCTCAGTCGCGCAGGACCCCTTCCTCAGGCATGTGACCATGTCACATGCCTGAGGAAGGGGTCCTGCGAGACTCAGGAACGTGTGCATTGGGAGTGTACGCTTCTATTCACGTGAATAAGACCTTAATTTTCAGAAAAACAAAATAATGAAGATTTATAAGCACTTTAAGGGCTGAAACCTTTGCCAATGCTTTCCAAAAACTTGCTGTATACACTGCTCTTGTACAAGCTCAAGGCAAGGGTCTATATTAAGGTCAATGTTAAACTGAGTTCTGCATCTGGGGTGTTCATTTTTACAAGATAACATTTTTTTTTTTTATCAAAGTCCAGTATTAAAACCAACATTTTTAGGTAGCACTTAGCAGCCCATATCAGTCCTTCCACCTGGAGAAGGTTACAGTCCGATGTAATTTACCAATAAACCTACTATGTTAGATTATGGAAGGAAATCAAATCATCAAATGTCATCTCCTGTCTGTAACATAGAATACATGAGACTGTTCAATCACAAAATATCTCTAGCCTCAAAATTGCATGGAGAGCTAGTTAAGCATCTGGCTGGGTCTCTGTGCAGCCTTTGAAGAGAAGTCATCTCAAATGTCTGAAGGTATGAGCTTGTTTACAGCCTCTTACTGGCCAACTGTTTGTGTCTGGCAGTAAAAGGGTTACTGTGATTGCCATTGCTGACATCCCAATGCAATGATTTAAAACAAGAATACAGACTGGAAATCCTGATCAGGATCCCTATCTAGGTCAGTGACTCTTAGTATTGCAGAGAGAAGGCCACTATGACAGCCAGGTAATCAGCATTTTTAGAATTTATCAGTGGCTACCCAAAAACATTCTCTCATCACAGGTTACCTGTAAATTAGAGCTGTACTATTCTGAGACAAGCGTGCAGCTCCAAGACTGGATAGAAACTTTTAACAGCCCCTTAGCATGTGATTGGTGGGGTTTTGGGACAAAGGTTTACCTTCAAGAAGAATTTCCACTTTCTTGTGGCAATTACTGATGTATGATAGGCACGGGTAACCCAGTTTTGTTCCAGCTTCAAACAGCTCAGCTGTGGCATCTATAGGCTAACTGTCAATATTTTCCACATGTAATCTCCTTTGCAGACACCATGAAAGGTTGAGTTCCATCATGGCTACATGATTATAACTACAGCTCTTTTCATTTACATACCACAAGCACTTAATGGAGGACTGCCACTGAGCTTCTCCTGTTAACTTTCAACTTTTAGTATGTAACTGCTCCCATCATCCATTCCTGCACCATTAACCAGCCAGTCAATGATTTGCCTGGAGTCAGGGAAGAGATATAGAGTTTTGCTGAAACTGCACTTTTCTGCTTTGTCCCAGAATGCTGAACTAGATCGAGAGCGAAAAACAGCTCAAGGGCCAAATCAGGCAAATAAAACCTGCTGCCCCCCCACTGGGTAGCTGTAGCTCTACTGCCAGGGCAACCGTCCATCATCAGACACTTCCAGAACTTGTAAGGTCACTCACCACTTTTACACCCCCATAAATTCCCATAGACAGTCCACAATACAGTATGAAATGCAGCATTTGTGTCCCGTCCCACTGGAGAGGGTGCTCTATAGAAAAGACTTCAGCCCTTTCCAAAAACGTGGATAAAACCCAATTTCAGCCTATTAAAGCTGTGCTGGCGGTCAGAAGAGACCTTTTCTTGGTCCTCCCCCATTCCAAATAATAAGAGAGTTCTCAAAGGGAGTGAAGTGAAGCAAATCTGTTAAATGGCCCTTGCACAAAACAGTAACTCCCTTGCCTGTAGCCCCCTATTCATCTCCAAGACTTCACCAAAACAAGAGGTGTAATTTTACAGAGCCAGGGAATAAATTTCATTTTCAAATCAGCACTGGAAAAATGTCAACAGAAATGGACTTGCTGCTGGTTCCATGTTGTGTACGGATGGATGGCTTTTTCAGGAGAATCGGCTCAGTGGACAACATAGCTGATGTGGAAGCTCTAGTACTTACACAGGCAGAGGCCTATGATGCCAGCCTGCAGCAGCTGTGGGTCACTCTGCATCATCATACACGGAATAAATAAAACTACATACAGTATATGTACACTAACATAAAAATAACATAATATTGATTACAAAACAAAAGAACTTCTCACATCCCACTAAATTTTCCTGCTTTGGACCTCAATACAAATAAACTGAGATTTCGGTAAATTACTGTGCTGGGTAACTTTGATAATAGCCAGCAACCAGATTTTACTTCTGCTTCTTAACCTGAAAAAAAAAACAACAGCTTGAATTTGATTTCGACTGGAACACAGAACCTTCAGGAGAAGTGTAGTTAAAGGAAACCATATGTAGTTATGTCTGTTTTCAGGATGGAACCTTTAACAATTTAAGAGCCAGCTGACAATTTCATGCATCTGCCTCTGTTGGTGAGATGGCTGTTCTGAGTTTAGGGCTCTCACTGCCCCTGCTGGATTTTCACTTATTTAAAATTATGGAGAATATAACAGGAGGGGCTGGAGCACACAAAGGTGGGCAGGAATAGAGTTTGGAATTTTCACTGATTGAGTGTCCAAGACCATATAAAAAGCCAGGACTCAGTCCGACAGAAACTATAAAATCACATTCAGGAGGCCTGACACACAAAGGACTCAGCACAGCATAAGTGCAATAAATGTGGACACAAATAGCTTTGTTCCCAGTGATACAGTAAACCTCCACTGGGGTAAGCAAGGCGTAGAACCTAACAGACATATTATGAATGGATTGGCGGTTGTACATAGTACTGGTCTATAGCGGATAGGATTCACAGAGTAAGCAGGAAATATCACAGATAAATACTCAGCAGTTCCAATTTTTCCCAGTCTTGTTTCTTCATGGCTTTCATATCCAGCAGCCTTGGCTTCCTCACCTTCCAATGAGGCTTCTGTTAGGTGCTGTGGTAGATCCTGATGCGCTGGGCAATATCTCTTCGGCACAGTGGGCAGACATGGAGTGCATCTCCACAACTGGTGCAGCAACAAACATGACCACAAGGAATGAATATTGACTGGGCCTGAAACAGGAAGATCATTCATGGTTATGACAAATACATAAGCAAATACATAAGGGAACAGTTTTGCGGGCCTAGTCCTTTACTGTATAGTGATTCTTTTCAGCGTATTTAAAAGCCGATTCCTTTTAAAGCATTTATTTTTATTGTGCGTAAGCTAGAGAGGGTTAAACGTTGGTCACATTTTAAATGCTGCCTGTGTCCTGACCCTTCATTTCCTGTCTTGTCTGACACCTGTCATATGGACAGGAAGTGAAAGTAAATCTCCCTAATGAGTACACAGAGAGCAATAACATCTTTACAGAGGTTCTAAACCTCTCTCACGCCACTAGAAATGTACATTGTTGGAGTCAGTAAACTAAAACAAATATCCAGATAAGTGCTATTTTCTGATTTTCTTAATATGTATACCAGTCCCAGTCAAAGTACTGACAGCAGAGGATTAGTATTACAGCGGGCAACAAGGACCATCCCTGAGTGAGGAATGGCAAATTCCATTTCAACTCCATACAGCATGCTTATAAGGGGCGCTGCTTTGAACCCTGACACAAACCTGATACAGGTTAGGGGGCCACACTGATCCAAGAATTATGTGCAGTTCTGCTCAGAGTGCTGTCATTATGGGAAATGCTGCTTAGAGCTAATAGAAGATATAACTGCACAACATCAAAGACTCTGTCGTGGGGAAAATAATTATTAGATCCTCTGCAGATTTTGAAACTTTGCCCACTTACAAAGAAATGAATGGTCTATAGCTTTTTAACATAGGTGTATTTTAAATAATAGAGAGAATATCAACCAAAAATCCAGAAAAAAACACATCAAACAAATGGTATAAATTAAGTTGCAGTTCAGTTAGTAAGATAAGTATTTGATCCCCAAGCAAAACATGACTTTGTACTTGGTGGAGAAACCCTTGTTGGCCAGCACAGAGGTAAAATGTTTCTTTTAGTTGGTTAACAGGTTTGCACACATCTCAGGATGGATTTTGGTCCACTCTTCTTTACAGATCTTCTCCCTTAAAGTTTCTTGGCTGTTTGGCAACTCGAAATTTCAGCTCCCTCCATAATTTTATATAGGATTAAAGTCTGGAGACCAGCTAGGCCACTCCATGACCTTAATGTGATTCTTCCTGATCCACTCCTTTGTTGCCTTGTCACTATGTTTTGGGTCATTGTCATGCTGGAAGACCCATCCACAACCCATCTTCAGTGTTCTGGCTGAGGGAAGAACGTTATCATGCAAAATTTTACAATGCATGACCCCGTCCATTAGCCCCTCAATGCGGCAAAGTCAACCTTTAGCAGAGAAACAGCCCCAAAGCATGTTTCTACCTTCACGCTTGACTGTAGGGATGGTGTTCTTAGGGTCATAGTCAGCATTTCTTTATTGTATATCTTGAGACACAGAGCAGGCTATTCATGGCTATGTGGGTTATATGCCACCTATAGGTGAATGGACCCTGGCCAACCAATCATATAAGGAAGGACTTCCTCTAACCGCTCCATCAAAGGAAGTACTTCAGTTTTTTTGCCAGTGTCTGTAAGGTGTGTGGTCACTGAAGTGTTGCATACGCTCTTGGAGCATACTTCAAGGTCCAGAATGGTTCCATTAGAGAATCAGGGACTTTAATCAGATCCATTCGGAAAGCAGTTAGCCAAAGTGGATTATACCCAAGCCTCACTGGATATGGAGAAGAATCCTTGAGGTTTTGCCTGTAATGCAGCCATATGGCACTGGACCCTGCATAATGGAACCCTGTGCAGTATAATTATGACCAAGGAGCTTTCCATCAGGGTGCTGTACAGGTCCAAAGCGGTGGCCCCACATTATGGGGGCCAAATCCTTGAAGGTCTGCATGACAAAGCCTGCCATGATAGGGGAAAGTTAGACTCCTGTTATGATTCAGAGTCCTGTGGCGGGAATGGTAAGTTTACCTTTGCAGTATTTCTTTAAAAAAAATCTGAACATTCTCCAGGTCGTAGTGTGCTGCTTGGTCTGGCCAGGCCATGCTCTGTGTGTCTCTAAAGGAGTATTGGGGCTGTAGTTTCTCCTACAGCCACTACGGGTTATGAGGCCACTCTCTATAGCCTATTCATTGCAGTGGAGGCAGGAAGTAGATGGGTGGCCATTTTAGCTTGTGTTTGTTGTCCCATGTGGCTGGTGGTTTGCGAGACTCCTGAGAAGGAGTTACATAACCAGACAGGACATGATTATACACTGTATTAGTCTGCATATTCTCGGTGAGCTTGTACAACTGTTTTCTGATACACCCCTATTCAGGTATCAGTGCACTTATAGGAGTTGTTTTCCAAAATAGCTTGCATATGATCGACAGGAGCTTGCATATAGACTGCATTGAAGCAGCATAGAGGCTGCATTTGATGCATAGGTGCTTGGCTAGTGGTAGTGGACATGCATAAAGAGTGCGTAAACTGCATCCAGACATGCATACCTATTGCATAAGATGCATCCAGACATGCATACCTAGCGCATAAACTGCATCCAGACATGCATACCTAATGCATAAACTGAAAAGCTAGTATGGGGCCCAAGTGTAGTTGATTTTGACACAGTTTGATGAAACTATACGCATCAAAAAAGTGCAGCAGGGCAGGTCGAGCATAGTATTACATTATTGTATGCATACTTGCATAATTATTGGTTTTATACTTGCATAAACTGCATATGTACGTGCACAAATTGTATGCTTATACTTGCACAAACTGCATACTTATACATGCATGAAGTGCATTTTTATGCTTGCATTCATGTGATTGCATGAACTGCATTTTGGGGCTTGCATGAACTGCATATTTGAATGCTCAGCATACTTATATAAACTTCATAGTTCAGCAGGTCTGCAGGCTTGCATACCTGCATGATTAAGTAGCTGTAGACCATCATGGCTATGGACTGGAATCCCTGTGGGTCTGCATAATTAAGTTATGGCAAATATAGCAGATACACTATTTAGTTGTTATATGATTAAAAGGTCCCAGAAGGGGGAGGCAGGTGCACCACCCTTAGGTCCAGTGGGGGGTAATTTGGCGATGTTTACATAACTTGGTAGACCAGTGGGGTCAGGTGTATCTGGGCTACTGCGTTGGTCTGGCATTGCAGCTATTTCTGGTAAGTGGAGCTGCAATGGGCTGTGGCCGCATTATCCAGAAAGTACCCGATTGTCGTCTGAGCTTGGAAACTAAACGTTTCCCCTCCAGAGCCTGAGGCTGCTGTGTGTGGAGAAGTATCTCGGACATAGGATGCTAGGGTAGTCTCTGAGGTTATTCAAGTCACTCAACACAATCACAGGCCCAAACTCAAACAGGGAGATGAGATCTATCTTAAGATCTCAAGGTACTAGACCTAAGTCTAAATGTCTTTCTGTTTCCGATAGGGTCAGTCCGATTAATGATGGCCTCTCGCAAGAGTTAGATTTCGGGGGTCCATTGTCCTTAATGATGCATATCTTTGTGTGCTGATTTTTTCAGGCCCATCAAGATTTCTGCAATTTGCAGTAAAGAATCGTAATTTTCTATTTTGAGGCACTGCTCTTTGGGCTGGCCACAGCCCCCCAAGGGTTCACAAGGCTCCTAGTCCAGTGCAGGGTTTGCTAGGCTCACAGGGGCGTGTCAATATTAGAATACCTTGATGTTCCTGTGCTCAGGGAGCAGTCAGTTCCAACCTTTAAAGTGAGATATAAGAAGCAAAAAGGTATCCTTCAGTAGGTCTTTGCAGGAGGAAATGGTATCTACATTGAAGCAGGTTGCCGCAGTACGGTTCCACTCCAGGTCTTTTGTAAAGGAACATTCCATCTGTCTGGTTCATGAAGGTCCAAGCATTGGATTGCCGCAGAGCTTTGTCCCTGGGGTATTGCAGAGTCCAAATTGGTGGTTGGTTGTTTGGAATATGAAGAAGGGGTAATTTTCCTTCCAGTGATAGAAAAGATAGTAACCACTGATGCCAGTCTCTCCAATTGGGGGGCTGGTTTGGAGGTGGCTACAGTTCAGGAGACTTGATTTCCACAGAAGGTAAAACTGCCCATCAATATCTTGGAACTTGGGGTAGTACACTTTGCTCTGGATTATTGGACGAACCAGTTGCACAGGTTGTGGTCAGGGTTTGGTCTGACAATCCAAAAGCTCTGGCTTATATCAACCACCAGGGCAGCACCAAGGATCGTGCAATTCAGAAAAAAGTACACCACATTCTGTCTGGGGCATAACATCATGTGCCGTCTCTGTTGGCAGTACATATTCCAGGTATAGGAAACTGGCAGAGGGTTTTCCCTAGCCATAAGCGGCATTCTTGGCAATCTGCTGGTGTTAGGGAACTCTGGATATGGATCTACAGACTTCCAGGTTCTACAAAAAGTTAGACAGGTTGTGTCCAGGACAGGAGTCCCACTGACGGCCTAGCCCAGGAGGGCTTGATACACTGACATAATGTGTCTGGCAGGGGACGCGCCTTGGACACTTCAGGTCCACCCAGACCTATTGTTTTGGGTCCAATAACGTATCCTGCTTTACGATAGCTAGGATTGAAGGCTGGGCTATTGAAGCCCAGGTCTGCAAGGATCTGGGGGGTCATGGTTCCTGTTTTTTTTTTGTCTTCCAGTTGAGCACCAGGAAGCCGGCTTCAGGGAGCTTCCATTACAGGACCAATAAATCCTATTTGCCTGGTGTGAAGCCTTTTCATTTTTCCTATCAGGAGGGGAAATGAAATTGACCTTAGGTGCCATTTAGGGTCAGATTTCAGCCCTATCCATTTTTTTTCCCCAGAGATCATGGTTTCTCACTCTTTGATTTGTACTTCATACAGGATGTAACACGGGTGGTCCTGTTTGTCAGGCCACCGGGGTGTCCTTGGGACCTGATCTTGGCTGTTCTTGCAGAGGCCACCTTTTGAGCTAATTAAAGAAATGTAATGTTTTGCATGGAATGTGGCTTCTTTGATTACTGTCATTTCAGCAAGAAGAGTGTAAGCTGGTGGCTCTTTCACGTAGGAAGCCATTCTTGGTCTTGCAAAATGATGAGGTGATGTTGCGTCCTCATCCATCTTCTTGCCTAGAATAGTTTTTAGTTTTCACTTAAATCAGGACAGTGTCTTGCCCTTCTTATTTTCCTAGTCCAGTCGGAAGGGGAAAGATCACTGTATACTCTGAATGTACTTTGGAAGTCAGGATTTACTTGGAGTTTGGCAGCACAGGTCAGGATTCCTGGTTTGTTCTCCCAGAAGGGCCCAGGAGAGGCAGGTGGCTTCCAGGTTAACCATTTGTCATTGGATACACCAGTTAATCATTCAAGCCTATGGTTTGAAGGATAAGTTCCCAGCCTTTCGGGTGAGAGCACATACTAGCAGGAGTGTGGGGGGATCTTAGGCAATCCGCCATCATGCGTCAGTTCCTCAGGTTTGCAAGGCCACTACATGGGCTTCGGTCCACACATTCACAAGGTTTTACCAGGTGGATGTCAGAGCCGCAGAGGATTCTGCCTTTGGCTGCAGCATCTTGCGAACGGCTGAGTAGGTCTTGTGGGATTGTTGGTGGTAGCTATCATGGTGTCACCCTCCCCTCAAAATTCTTTATTGCTTTGGGACATCCCACATAGTCATGAATAGCCTGCTCTGTGTCCCAAGATGTACGATAAAGAAAACTGGATTTATTCTACATACTTACCTGAAAAATGCATTTCTTGGAGTACATCATGGGACACAGAGGTCCCTCCCCTCTTTCTGGAATTTCATTGCTTGCTTCAAAAACTGAAGTACTTCCTGTGTAGGAGGGGTTATATAGAGGAGGACTTCCTCTCTGATCAGTTGGCCAGTGTCTATTCACCTATAGGTGGCATATAATCCACAGTCATGAATAGCCTGCTCTGTGTCCCATGATATACTCCAAGAAATGGATTTTACAAGTAAGTATGCATGAAAAATCCACTTTTTTTCTTCCTCCAAACATGGTGAGTCGAGTTAATGCCACAGAGCTCAATTTTGGTCTCATCTGACCACAGTGCTTTCTCTCAATCCTTCTCTGAGTCATTTAGATGTTCAATGGCAAACTTCAGACGGGTCTGTACATGTGTCTTCTTCAGGAGAGGGATCTTGCAGATGCTGCAAGATTTCAATTCATGGCGGCGTATTGTGTTACCAATGGTTTGTTTGGGGACCCTGGTCCCAACTGCCTTGAGATCATTCACAAATTTCTCCCATGTAGTTCTGGGCTGATCCCTCACTTTTTTCATGATCCTCCTTACCCCATGAGGCGAAATCTTGCATGGAGCTTCAGACCGAGGGCAATCGAGGGTTATTTTCTATTTCTTCCATTTGCGAATAATCGCTCCAACAGTTGTTTCCTTCTAACCAAGCTACTTGCTGATGGTCTTGCAGGTCTACAATCTTGTCCCTGACATCCTTTGACAGCTCTTTGGTCTTGCCCATGGTTGTGAGGTTTGAATGGAAGAAAGAGATTCTGTGGACAGATGTCTTTTATACATATGATCAGTTGTCATTAGGAGAACCTTCTTAAATTGACAGGACTAATCTGTGTACCACATGAGCCCATAGCCTGTCTGTGGGAGCCAGAATTAATGTTGGTTGTAGGGTGTCAAATACTTATTTTACTCACTGAACTGCAACTCAATTTATAACATTTGTTTGATGTGTTTTTTCTGGATTTTTGGTTGATATTCTGTCTAACATTTAAAATACACCTATGATAAAAATGATAGACCCTTCATTTCTTTGTAAGTGGGCAAACTTACAAAATCTGCAGGGTATCTAATAATTATCTTACCCACTCTATAGCAGGCATCCCTAAATGGTGGACCATGACCTGGACCAAAACCGATTGACAGTCCTTTCCAGAGTGCCATGGCTGTACCATTCCGCAGCCTGTGTTTTTCTCCTGTGATCTGATGTAAGAGAGGCTGGGGACTGCTATGTGGTGGGGAACTGAGGACACTGATGTAAAGGATGGGGGGCTGTGATTTGAAGATCCTAAGTCATAGCACAAACATGAAACTTGGACCTGGAAGAAAATTTTACTGACCAAGCCCACACAAATTTTAATTCAATATATCTGCTCTTTATTATGCTGAATGGCTCATGTAAAGCAGAGTAGAGAGGGAAAGCAAGGAGAATAAACCCTCTTTTCAATTTATTCTGTGAGCAAAGTTTTTTGAGTTTCAAACTTGTGCACATGTACCTGGGATCTAGAGCCATGGGAATACCATAAGGATGTAGTTTTCTCTCTGTAGGGTACAGTGGAGGTATGTCATGTCTCTGAGACAAATAGTATGCAGTGGGGTTCTACCTAAAAAGCACATATACTCTAACAAACTAAATTCTGCAGAGGAGGAGAGTAGCTCAATAGCTGGTGTGCTTGTTTCACAGAAGGGCTCTGACAGACCAAACAAAATTATCTTTATTGAACATGTCCATGCAATCCCTGTAATTTGTTTCTTCGTATGTACTGATGACATTGTTGTATGTGACTCATACTTTACATTTACACGTGGTATCTGGTAAAAATAAAGAAATATAAAACAGAAAAAAAAGGACTCAGACAGGCAAATAGAACATCACTGGAGCACTTTGAAGGTCATGATCAGTGAGTGTGAGGCAGGTTTCAAGAGGACCTATCACTTTGACCTAAATGGGACATTTTCACAAACAGAAACTCTATAGTTCCACTGTTGCAGTAATTTTAGATCTAAGATGCTGTTTTGTGTTTTCAGGACCTACCTCTTGTTCCATGCAGACTACACACTCAGAGTTGCTGTTGGCCACATCAGGTAAGAGGTCAGGGGGCGCTGTTGGGCTCAGTTCGCTGGCAGCTGGACTGCTGGGCTCTGGTTGACTAGGTGACAATTTGTTCACTTCTGCTTTCATCAGAAAACAGCTCATATTAAAAATAAGTATAATATACAGAGAAGAAGTAAAGAAATAACTGCAATATGTGTATTTCAGAACAAAATCAGATGGTTAACAGGTATCAAAAATGGATTCACTTTAAAGTGTACTTATTATTTGCCTATGTAGTGCAAAGTAAAAAAGTTCCCTTAGCTGTCCCGTTCTCTGGCAGCACACACTTGGCTTTCACTTGGTCCCCTGGGTGAGCAGGTGACCAAAACCCTCTCTTTCACATTTTGCAATCTATTAAAGCAATCCAATAGAGAACATACAAAGGTCTGAACAATGATCAGTTATAAAAGTGATCCACTGGAGAATATACAAAGGTCTGAGCAATGACCAGATATAAGGCTCCATGCACACTAGCATTTTTGTAAGCTCCAAGAAGCTAAATAGTGTTATCCTATTGCTAATACCATTTTTGAGCTTGAGCGTCTAGGAGCAAAAAAAAAAAATGTTATAAATGATCAAGTAAAAAACTGACAAAAAAGTCTATGAAGTGAGCCTACCAGATGGTTAGGATTTAAATATAGATTGTGTCTGGTAAACTGCTTTACCTATAGGCAACACAGGCTTAGTTTTGACCATAATTACACTGCTTCATGTTTATCGGAAATAAGACATTACCCTTTCTGTGTCTGCGAATCTCTTTGGCTCGTTCAATGATGGATATCTGCAGGCCAACTTCATCCACTCCAATCTGCAATCAAAGAGAAAGTATAGTGTTTCTATATGATGTCCTTTTTTTTAAAGGAGTCAGAGAGGGCACAGCTGACCCGTGGTAGGCTGACATGGGGAGGTCCAGGAAAAAAAAAAATATATATACACACACAGTGAAGGAAATAAGTATTTGATCCCCTGCTGATTTTGAATGTTTGCCCACTCACAAAGAAATGATCAGTCTGAAAATCGAATGGTAGGTGTATTGTAACACTGAGAGACAGAATAGCAACAAAAAATTCAAAAGAAATGCATGTCTAACAAATGATGCACTGATTTGCATGTTCATGAGGGAAATAAGTATTTGATCCCCTTCACAAAACATGACTTAGTACTTGGTGGCAAATCCCTTGTTGGCAATCACAGAGGTCAGACGTTTCCTGTAGTTGGCCACCAGGTTTGCACACATCTCAGGAGGGATTTTGACCCACTCCTCTTGACAGATCCTTTCCAAGTCATTAAGGTTTGGTGGCTGATGTTTGGCAACTAGAACTTTCAGCTCCCTCCACAGGTTTTGAATCAGATTAAGGTCTGGGGATTGGCTAGGCCACTCTAGGACCTTAATGTGCTTCTTCTTGAGCCACTCCTTTGTTTCCTTGGCCGTGTGTTTTGGGCCATTGTCATGCTGGAACACCTATCCACGACCCATTTTCAATGCCCTGGCTGAGGGAAGAAGGTTCTCACCCAAGATTTGACGCTACAATGCACTGTTAATTGTCCCTTTGATGCGGTGCAGTTGTCCTGTCCCCTTAGCAGAAAAACACGGCCAAACCAGAATGTTTCCATCACCATGTTTGACAGTTCGGATGGTGTACTTGGGGTCATAGGCAACATTCCTCCTCCTCCAAACATGGCGAGTTGAGTTGATGCCAAACAGCTCGATTTCGGTCTCATCTGACAACAACACTTTCAACCAGTCCTCCTCTGCATCATTCAGATGTTCAGTGGCAAACTTCAGATGGGCCTGGACATGTGCTTTCTTGAGCAGAGGGACCTTTCAGGCACTGCAGGATTTCAATCCTTGTCGGCGTAGTGTGTTTCCAATTGTTTTCTTGGTGACTGTGGTCCCAGCTGCCTGGAGATCATGGACAAGATCCTCACGTGTAGTTCTGGGATGATTCCTCACTGTTCTCATGATCATTGACACTCCATGAGGTGAGATCTTGCATGGTGCACCAGACCTAGGGAGACTGACAGTTGTTTTGTGTTTCTTCCATTTGCGAATGATTGCACCAACTGTTGTCACCTTCTCACCAAGCTGCTTGGCGATAGTTTGTTAGCCCAGTTCAGCCTTGTTTAGGTCTACAATCTTGTCCCTGACATCCTTGGACAGCTCTTTGGTCTTTGCCACGGTGGAGAGTTTGGAATCTGATTGTTTGATTTCTCCTGTGGACAGGTGTCTTTTATACAGGTAACAAAATGAGATTAGCAGCACTCCCTTTAAGAGACTGCTTCTAATTTCAGCTTGTTACCTGTATGAAAGACACCTGGTAGCCAGAAATCCCGCTGAATGATAGGGGATCAAATACTTGTTTCCTCATGAACATGCAAATCAGTGCATCATTTGTTAGACATGCATTTCTTTTGAAATTTTTTGTTGCTATTCTGTCTCTCAGTGTTACAATACACCTACCATTTGATTTTTAGACTGATCATTTCTTTGTGAGTGGATAAACATTCAAAATCAGCAGGGGATCAAATACTTATTTCCTTCAATATATATATATATTTTTTTTTTTTTTCCTGGACCTCCCCCCATGTCAGCCTACCACGGGTCAGCTCTGCCCTCTCTGACTCCTCCAGGTCAACCTAGCCCGTAAGAGCAGCTGTCTCTCCTCACTCAGTGTTCTTTTTTCGTCCTCGCTACAGACACCTTGAAAAAAAAAAAAAAAAGAAAATCTCTCTCCTATGGCCTTCTCAGGTTCAGCCTCTCTTGGGTAAGAAGACCCCTTGTTTGGGCTGTAAACCTCCCTGTGCAGTGGGTTCCATTGGTGCGGGGATTGTTATGCATGCAGTATAAATTACTGCGCGTTCATTATGTCACCCTACAGCAGTTACTGCTGGGAAGGCAGGGTGATTTACCTGTGCATAGATTGGCTGGCTTGTAGTCCCATATCTCAGTATGTCTTTGGGCTGGCAGGCACGTGTAGTTCCATATCTCAGCATGTCTTTAGGCTGACTGGCACTTGTAGCTCATATCTCAGCAGGTCTGTGGGCAAGCTGGCACTTGTAGTCCCATATCTCAGCAGGTCTGTGGGCTGGCTGGCATCTGGGGTCTGCCTGGGACTGGTAATCCATACATCATGGCGGCAGAGTTTGTTCCAGCTACAGAACAGGCGGCAGGCGCTGAACTTCCCGGGTTGCCATGGAGTTGCCAGGATGCTCTGTGACACAGGAAGCTACCGCGTTATTTAGAGGCTGGTTTTCTCTCTCTTGTGTTGCAGCTCTGTGATTACTGCAGAAGCTGCTGTGTCTCTGAGCTCCACTTGTTTACCTAATCACTCTACTGCCCAAGCCTGGGTCCTTCTGCTGCTCTGCTCCCTGTAGGTCACCTGAGGTATTATTCTTGGATGCATGCACATGTACTATGACTCTGAGATGTTGGTTAGGTTATATCCCCCCTTAGGCTGTTGCTAAAAACTCCAGCTTCAAGCACTGTTGGTCTAATGGAGAGGTATTTTTTAATTTTTATTTGTAATTTATTTTATTTTAGTCATTCATTTTTTCTTCTCTTTCCTTGCTTTCTGGAATTATCAATTTTATTTTATTTTTTTGCTACTTTTTAAGAGTGCTATCTGTGTACCTTTTTGGCAGAAAAAAAAAGACTCCAGCGCAGAATAAAGCATCCACCAAGGGACGTCCAAAGCACTCCTGTCGTCCAGGACAAGTTGCTTCACCAAAACAATCCAGGGTGGATTAAACATCCACCAAGTGGCCGTTCTAGGACACCGTCACCAGTGGCCCATATGGGCATAGGAAATGGGACAAGGAAAGTCTCGTCACCAAAACGCCTCCAAGAAGAGTAAATCCTCCGGCCAGCACAGGAAAAGGTCTTCTACCTCTTCCACAGGCTCTTCTCTAACCCACCCTGAAGTGGTGGCTTGTTGGGGTTGTTCAGCTGAGGCATTGCTGGGCAAATTAGTGTACACATCCTATATTGGGGGGAGGCATGTGACAAAGCTGCAGACACACAGCAAGTAAAATTGTACATTAGAGACACAGCAAAAAGAGTTCTCCACCCAAAACACAGAAAGAATACTACCAAGATTACAAAAAAAAAAAGATTCTTTCCTTTTGATATTTGAAATCCAAGAGCCCATTATGGATAAATGGGCAAAAAACCAAAAGATTACATTTGGTGGCTAATATCGGCATCTCTGGAGGCTGGTTACCTTATCCGGATGTATGACACCTGGTGGTTGCTGCCCTGATGACTTCAACCGTCTGCAGTGTTCCAGATCCTGAGAACCAGGAGTAGGTCTTATATACTCCATGCGCAAGCGATTGTGCTATCTGGTTAGTGCAATCTATATCCATTTCCATTATCACAGGAGTCACAGATATTTTTCATCACAAGTTTATTGACTTTATCACACTTGTCACTTTATACATCCCATCTCATTGGGATTCAGCGCCTTATATGGTATTTAAGACTTTGGTTTATGTGATTGCTATTTTAGGTTTTATTAGCGTTGCATAGTTTATACATACAACATGCTGCTTTTTCCTGACCTCTCTAGATGCACCCTCACGATGCGACGAGCCTTGGGCCCTGTGGTTCTTCACAAGGAGGGGGTATCGATGGGGCTTCCCCTTTCGCCGTACCACACGAAGGCATGGGAAATCTGCTACCCTAAACAACAAGGATGACCTGCCTAAATTTCTTGAGACTCTGGAACTGCCACAGGTCGACTTCCAGGACTGGCGCCACACCATTGAAGTGTTCATCCCCCCGGGCCTAGTAAGCTGGCAACCAACACCCCAGCGCTCATGACAGCGCCAACGGAGGGGGGCTTCTTCGGACTCTCCTAGACAAGATCCTTGAGGGTCTCCTGGTCCTGACATCGGACACTCCTGGATGCCATATTAGAGCTTTATAGTTTGTTTTTATCCCACAGCGTCCCTCCCCAAATGACTCTACTATGGCCCTTCTCTAGTAGTAATGACAGAGCTGGTTTTGTGTCAGATTTTGCAGACCTTCCTGCTTTTTTTTCTCCATTTTTTTTTTATTACTTTTGGTCCTAGGTGAAGCCCTATACGCCAACCCAGAGGCTCGAGTTAAGGTGAATGCGACTTAACCGCTGAGTATATGCAACGGTACCAGACATGGATGCCCACTGTCCCCTCTTTTGTTTGCTCTGGTGCTGGAACCGCTCCTACAGAAAATTCAGAGCAATTAAGATATTAAAAGGGGTCTCTATTGGGTCTGGGGTTCATAAACTATTGGCGTATGCCGATGATATTCTGTTCTATATAACCCAGCCACTTCCCACCTTAACGGTGTTGATGTCGGAGTTTCGCAGATATGGTTCTCTTTTGAATTTTAGTATTAACTATGAGAAGTCGGAGATAATACTGGTCATAATCCCCCCTGATCTTATCCATTTACACAAGACTAATTTCCAGTTTACATGGCAATCGAAAACGTTTCCCTATTTAGGCACTCAGATCTCATCAGACCCCAAATTACTGTACTCTGCAAATTATGGAGTGCTGCTGCAGGGGGAGGAGAGAGATCTGGGAACCTGGCATAACACTGCCCTCACGTGGATGGGTCGAATTAATACTTTTAAAATGACAATCCTGCCAAACATTTTGTACCTGCTCTCCACGATCCCAATACACCTGCCACCTATATTTTTTCATTGTTTACGCCGGTTATTTACAACCTCCATTTGGCAGGGGAAGCGACCCAGGTTGGCGTACTCACTTCTCCACCAACGCAAAGAAGATGGGGGCCTTGGAGTGCCTCATAATTCCCTCTACTATTAAGCTGTGGCTTTGGTCCGCATATTGAATTGATCACTCAAAAGAAAAAAATCTGGGTTAACCTTGAAAAATCTATTGCTTGTAGGAATTTGGCGGGGGCCCCTTGGGTATCGCATACGGTCTGTGGACTGTCCAGCTGGACCAGCCCGGTTATACTGATCACTCTGAAGGTCTGGATCAAGGCAATAGGACGCGTACTCTTCCCCCCCCCCCCCAACCTCGCCCCTTGCTCCGTTGGGGGGATTTCCTTGGTTTCCACCTGGGGAGGATGTCTGCTTTTTTAACGCCTGGGGCAGGGAAGGGAATATTACATGTATGAATTGGCCCCAATGGGTCGTTATACTGCCTATAGACAGACTAAGAAGGTCCTTCGGGTCATTTCCCATAAACGTTTGGCATTATAGACAGCTATATGACTTTTTCCAGAAATTACTCCCTAACGTACGTTTCTCCTTAACGCCTTTCGAATCTCTGTGCCTGTACCTTGGGGAACCGAAACATTTAATCTCTCAAATGTACAGGGGTCTACTCTCCATTTTCTCCCAGACAACTCCATACTATGTTAGGGAATGGCAATTGCAGTTAGATCTTGAGTTTACTCCCCACCAATTACAGAAAATAATCAAATTATCACGTCTCCTCTATCAGCTCTAAAATGCAGGAGTCGTGCTAATAACTCTTATCTCGATGGTATAACAGAGAACATTCTGGCGAACCAGAGTCAGAGTTCTGTAGATCACAGCGAATGGGGCCTCAATTTGAAATTCTTGCAGAAAATCCCTCTAATTCTAAGTGTTCTCCTGAAGATACAACGTGAAGAGGGGGCCTGCTCTTTTGGCCGAGCTGGCCTTGGTTTCCCCTTGTATAAAGGATGAGGCTAGAACAACCAATTCCACTCCCAGTTTGTTTGGGTCTCCTGATTCAGAACGAGGTGTTTTTTCTGAACCCCACGAGACTGAAATTAATGGCTTGGAAGTTGAGAGGTGGTCTCTAAGACATCTGGAGCTGTCTGGACTAATTTCTGCAAGCTAGGAAAAAGTCAACTATTTCAACCTTCCATCAGGTATGGAAAGCCTTTTTTGGGGCTCTCTTCTGGCAAAAGTTGGAATGCTTGAACTCCCTCGGTATCGAATGTTCTTAAATTCCTGCAAAATGGTTTAAAAGCGGCCTGGCTTATAATTAGTTGCAAATTCAAGTTTCAGTCCTCTTGGCCATGGCCAAGTAAAAAATGGGCCTTTAACCCTTTGGTCATTAATTTTTCTGAAATCAGCAATGAAGATTAGATCACTAGTGGGAATTTGTCACTTGGCTTGAATGCCTTGCTGGCACCACCATTTTACCCTATAACTTTGTGCTCTTTATTCCATTTGGCTCTGAGGACATATTTCCTGATGGCAATTGCTACCACAAGTAGATTATCTGACATGTATGCCTTTTTAGCTAGAGAGCCAAACTGCTGGATCCTCATTCTGAGACAGGTCCCAAATTCTTCCAAAAAGTTTCAACTTCATTCCATATAGGTTGGGAGTCTGTACATTCACTTTTTCTGGAAGATGGGTGGAAGAAGTTAGATCTGGTTCATTCACTTTCAGTATATCTGAAATGCACGGAGGACATCCGTGAACAAGATAGTCTTTATACCTTCCCTCCAGGTCCAAGGAAGAGCTTCACAGTACTACCCAAGGTCATGTCTTCGTGGATTGTCAAGACCATTCAGATTGCCTACAAAGTCCTAGGCTTGCCGCCACCTTTGGAAGTGAGAGCTAATTCAAAAAGAAGCATCTCAATCTCATGGGCAGCATAGGCTAATTTAGTCAGCAAAGGTGGTTTGCAGGGCAGCAAGCTGGAGCACAGCAAATGCATTTATTTGCCACCACAGAATGAGTAGGACTTTTCCAACGGTGCAGTCTTTTTTTGATCTACAGTCATTGCAGTGGTTGTCAGTAATAGAGGTTTATATGCAGCATTCAGTTTGTTTGTGTCTTGGTTTTTCCACTCCCTTTGTTCCTTTTAGCATTGGTTGGTACATCCCATGGTGGGCTGACAAGGGGAGGTCCAGGAATAGAGAAAATTGTATTCCTTACTTACCGTAATTTTCCTTTCCTGGATCCTCCCCATGTCAGCCGGGGATTCCCACTCAGTCTCCGTAGCGAGGAGTATTATGTTGAACGCTGAGTGAGGGGAGACAGCCACTTTTATGGGCTAGGAAAGAGGTTGTCCTGGAGGGGTCAGAGAGGGCAAAGCTGACCTGTGGTAGGCTGACATGGGGAGGATCCAGGAAAGGAAAATTACTATAAGTAAAGGGAATACAATTTTCCCTAATATATATGTATATACACACATATATATATATATATATATACACATATATACACACATATACACACTATATTGCCAAAAGTATCGGGACACCAATACCCCAATTCATAATTCATCCCAAAGGTGTTCTATTGGGTTGAGGTCAGGACTCTGTGCAGGCCAGTCAAGTTCCTCCAATCCAAACTCACTCATCCAAGTCTTTATGGACCTTGCTTTGTGTACTGATGCGCAATCATTTTGGAACAGGAAGGGGCCATCCCAAACTGTTCCCACAAAGTTGGGAGCATGAACTTGTCCAAAATGTCTTGATATGCTGACACCTTAAGAGTTGCCTTCACTGGAACTAAGGGGCCAAGCTCAACCCCTGAAAAAAAAACCCACACCATAATCCCTCAATATATATATTGAAATATATTTTTAAATATATTGAATATGGCCAAAATTGTAGTATTTCATATATATGTCAATATATTTGGGAATAATATTTTTAAAATACATTTAAAATATATTTTTCTTCCATGTTTGGAGACTACTGCTCTACACCAATCCAAAAAAGAAAAAAAAAAGTCTAGCTAAAGTTTCACTTCATTACCAATAGAGATGTCCGGTAGAATTTTTGCTGCCCTAAATGTGCTTACCTTCTTGAGGTCAGCAGGAACCATCTTCTCCAACATTTCCAAGGAGAAACGATGATGAGCAAATATGGGAAGATACTTCTCTGCAGAAAGCTCTCTCAGAAGATTCACCAGTTCCTCTTCAAGACCTTCTTCCTGTAAAACAACCACAGGATTCTTAAGCAGGGTATACACTTTGAGTTTTTTTTTCTTTCAACAAGCAGGTTGAATGAAAAAAAAAAAAAAATCTTCACAGATCCCCACATCAACATAGGCTATTGTATTCTGACAGTGGGGACACCCCCACAACTTGCCAGAATACACAGATCAGCGCTGCAGCCAGTTGCTGCATGCACTGATTGACTACTAGTTTTCTAGTATGAATGGTCGTTAGACCAGCGTCTGTTGAATAGACAGTGGTATACACAACTTCAGTTTCAAGGCTCACTGGAAAAAGATGCGTTGGGTACAAAAAGACAACCTACCTGGAGTCTGAGGGACAGAGGCTTCTGGTTCAATAATCGCTGATATTGAATCAACCAGTAGTTCTCTTGCCTGGCTTCACTCTTTGCATCCATCTCCAGCTAAGTGAAGGCAAAAACAGACTTCAGAGTGGGAAAGTCACATGAAACATTAAAAAGTACAAGTCCAGCTTTCTCATGTCCTTCTACCCCATCCCTCACCAACCTCTACTTACAAAAATATTAGATGCAGACCTTTTTTCTTTTCCAATGGTCTTCTAGCCAGCCTGATGGCATTACCGGTCATTCCTCATCTACTCCAGTGGCAGTGGTGGGAAGCCCTTACTGCTGCACTGAACTGCCCTTAAGTAATGACGTGTGAGCGACATTTAGTGTAGTAGTACAGTGAGCCCCATGCTGCCGTTATATTACCACCCCAGAGGATGGATCCAGGATAGCATGGGCTGAAAAAAAGGGAGGGTTGCATGACTCCGGCTATCATTCAATCTGGAAGGCTGAGGACATTCAGTGGCGAAAATTAAAGGACTGCAGGGAACAGCTCCCAATAGAATTTACATATTGCAGCAAAAGCTGCTTTTTCATTCTTTTTATTTAATTGTCATGCTTTTTATTTCTTTTTAACTGAAATGCATAACTAAGCAAGCTGAACTACATATATGCATGCATATGAATATAAACGGACTGCAGTTCTAAATAAATATATATATATATCGATATCTATATATATATATATATATATATATATATATATATATATATATATATATATGCTATGACAGCTTAAAAACTATTGGAACTATATGGACTTACTTTGTGTCCTTTTCTAATTGACAGATTTTCCCCACTTTCGATTTTGCATTTTAATAACATTTATTTTTTGTGTAAAGGCTTTATATTTTTTTAGTTAAACCACAAGCAGGTTTTTCACTAGGTTTTCTTCCTCTGGGGTGTGTAAAACATGTGACCACCACACTTTCTTATCTTATCCCTTCTTGAGCAAAGCATTGCTTCTGGGTCCATGCACACTTGGTAACTATAAACTTAAAGCAAATGTGAATTGTTGCCAGACTCAAAAAAGGCACATGTGCAATGGCACATGACACACCATAAAAAAGATAGGTAGTTTCTAACAAAATTTTAGAAAATGAAAAATTGGACACTGGAAAATAGAGATAAAATAGGAATTTTTACTCACCTGTAAATTCCTAATCTTGGAGTGCAAAACAGGACTTATATTCATAGACCATGGGTTATATGCTGATGATTGGACACTGGCAAAGAACCTGCTATAGCTGTCTCTAGTGCACATTCATAACTTCGCTCACTCTAAGAGACTCCAGGGTTTTTTTTTAGCGAGCAGTAAGAAGTAATCGAGAGAGAGGAGAGGAGCCTGTTTCCTGTACAGTACACTAAGATAAGGAGTGTACAGGTAAGTCAAAATTCCTATTATCTTATTTGTACAGTACATGACACAGGCCTTGTAATTAAAGACCATGGGATGTCCCCAAGCAATAAACTGATGAGTGGGAGACAACATAGCAGAACAGAACTGCCAATGGGACCACAAAAAAACGCAAGGGTTAAAGAGCCAGATAACATTCCACTTCCAGAACATAACTGCCAATGGTTCCGCAAAAAAACACAAGGGTTAAAGAACCAGAAAACATTCCAATAACTGTGTATAGCACCTTGAGACCAAAGGCCTGAGGCCTGAATATTCACTTGGAAGAACATAGAGAATGTATGAATGGAGGACCAGGTGGCGGCCTTGGAAATCTAGGAGACAGATGTTTGATGTTGAAAATACCAAAACACACCAACAGCCCTGGTAGAATGAGCTCTGATAGGGAGGGGAGGAACCCCTTTCCTTAAGGGCATAGGACCTAGAAAGAAGCTGTCTGATCCACCTGGCAATGGTGGATCAGCAAGCAGGTTGTCTTCTATGAGAACCTCCAGGTAGAACAAAGAGGAACTTAGTCTTGCAATCATAGCCCATGTCTGCCAAGTAGACTTTG
The DNA here is from genome assembly GCF_062004578.1 of Staurois parvus. Lineage (NCBI taxonomy): Eukaryota > Metazoa > Chordata > Amphibia > Anura > Ranidae > Staurois > Staurois parvus. The sequence continues at coordinate 20,331,241 of NW_028317950.1, read as the reverse complement.
ACAGTCCTGACCACAGTCAGACAGTGTAAAGCAATTTCCTTGTCATGACAGAGGAAACAAGCATCATGGTCCTCAATGAGGTGGAAAGAAAAGACCACCTTATGTAAAAAAAAAAAAAAAAAAAAAAAAAAAAAAAAGGTTTTCGTCTCAAAATGAGAAAAGGCTCATTACAAGAAAGAGCTGCCAAGTCAGAAACATGCCTAACAGACATAAAGGTGACCAGGAATGCACCGTACATATGATGTCTTCCAATGGATAAAGACAAAACTTGTCCCTTACGGAAACTCAAGGCCAGAACCAAACTGACTTACAGCCAAAATACCAGTGATAGTGAATTTCCTTGGGTTCAGCCTTCTATCTTTGCACCAACAAAGTAATTTATCTACATAAATATTAAACTGTCACGTGCATGTGCATTTTCAACATAAAACTTATTTTAAAAATTACAAAATGAATATGGTCTATACACTCCAACCTAAAAAAAAATAAATCTACACAAATATAAAAGTGCATTTTCAGCATCAAAAATTACATATATATATATATATATATTAGGAGTGCAATCCTCATATAATATATTATGCAAAATAAGTTCATATGACTATAGTCCCAAAAGAATAGAATCTTCTCAAGATCTTCTTTACTTCACCAACACAATGTGTTCCACCACCATATATACTAAATGGATTCACCACGGATTCACCAGAAGTCAGTGCTGTTAACATTATAAACCAGCCAACAACGTACTGCCCTCTGGGAGTAACAAACTGCAATCAAAATATTCTTAATTCACCACCACGCAGTGTGTACCACCTCCAAATGTGCTCAATATACTCAGCAGAGGTACATGCTTGCAACATGATAAACCAGCCAACAGAGCATTGCCCACTGGAAGGGACGATCTACAGTGCCCCAAAAAATTATTTTCTTAGAAGTCCTCAAGATTACCAAATGATCTACACCATCATATTATAGCAGGAAAAGAAAAAGGAAAAATCTTGCATAGTGTGAAATCCTTAAAACACTTTATTGTTAAAATCAGTCCAAAACACCACTCTACTGACACAAGTATAATATGTGTAATCATATACCCATGTTCACTCCAGCTGGAATCCCTAGCTGCGAACATGGACCTGATATGTGTCGTGACATCACATCCAAGACCCGCCCTACGCGTTTCATCATTCAACGTCCTCCAAATACACCACCCTCCAAATGCAATGTTGTGTGGAAAAAACCCATCAAATTCAAAATGGTAAATTTTACCTACTGCCAACGTGGTAGAGACATTCACAGATGAGGATAACATGCTAAATTAAATAGCTCCCCAAATATAAAAAGGAACAGGACAAAGTCCCAATTTCAGAGAAACAATGCCTTATCTTATCCATGCAGCAGGTTCCTGGAGGGGACAAAACTTCACCCGTTAGAGCAGGCCTACTATGGAAGCAGTCTTCAGGGTCTGGGTGCCATAGGAATGGACCACGGCTCTGAATCTTTATAGTATCCTGTGGCTAGCTACACTTGTTGCACCATGTGCCAAGGTAAGCATCAAACGCAAGATCTAGTGCCCAAGTCTTGATTGGAGGAGAAAAAAACACCAAATTTAAATTGCTCTTGCCAAAAAACATTACAGGACAAAAAAGGCAGGGGGTACTACAATAAAGTGAAAAACTCCCAAATCCTCTGCCTGTAAAACTGCATAATGTGTTACACACTGTGGCTTGTGATATTAAAAGCCAGGAATTTGTGCTAATATACAGGGAAACCTGGTCTCTTACCTACCTTATCCACAACACTGGACCTATTAGCGGTCCAGAGGTCCAGGCTTCACCTGTCAGAATGGGTATACCCAAAAAGGGGTCTTCAGGGCCTGGGAATCATAGAAATGGGACATGGACCCTGACCTGTAAAGCATCCTGTGGCTAACTACACACGTTGCACTTTGTGCCAAGTTGAGTGTCTAACGCAGGGTCCAGTGCCCCAAGCAAACATTAGTGACCGGCCCCACACAGTTGGGTCTAGATACAGTCCTCACAACTGCTAGATAGCATAGAGCAAAAAGTAGTCAGATCATGACAGACGTGTCAGAGAAAAAAATTGAATGGTTTAAAGAGAAAAATACATTTCCAGAGGAGCACAGGTCCATCACCTAAGCAAACTAGCAAAGAAAAGCAGGAGTCTCATAGAGTGGGAAGGGTTATATGAGTGTGCACTAGGGGTGGCCCTAGCAAGCTTTTTGCCAGTGTTTATTCGCCTGAAGGTAGCCAGCATATAACCCGTGGTCTATAAGGACAAGTGCTGTATCCTGTACTATACAAATAAGACAGTAGAGTTTTGTTATACTGACAAGTGCCTCAAGGAAACAAATTTCCCAAAAATCACTAATCTGAATTCTGAAGTTGATCCTCTTTGTACATACCAGCACGGCCAACAATTCTTCTTCCCTCTGTTTCTTGTCCTTCAGTAACTGCTGCAGGAGTTCACTTAGGGCTCTCCGCTGGTCCGAAATGACCTCCTGAGAACATTGAGAACATTAATGAGAACATTGTCAGTTGATAGGGAACAGTCATCATGATAAGTGTCCAAGAAGTGGGCAATCTAAAGGGGATGAATTGGTTTCTTTAGGGGTAGATGACAACCGGGCTCCTGACACAGCGATTACTACATAGATAATGATCCTTGTGTATGAAAAGAGTTTTAAATAAGCAAGTGTCCATGTTACCTCTTCAAATGAGGTAGCTAGAACACTTTGCTAAACCTTTCATACAAAAGATGATTTCTAAAAGTTTCCAGTGCCAACAGCAAATACAAGGGTGGCGATGGAGGGGTATGATCTATGGAAAGGGATGAGCAAAGCCTGGATATTTCTTGCTGAACTGGAAGTAATGGTGCAACAAATAAAAAAATAGCAATGAAATAATCCTTTACTTTCCTAAATCCCTTACAATGGATATTATTGTATGTGTGCAAAATGAACCGAGCTGGTCTAAAGATGGATTAAAGGGGCTAGCCATGATTTATACACATGTTTTAACTCCTCACAGTATAGAAAGGAAGAACTTCACACTGTGATTGGGTTTAACATTCCTTTCAGAAACTTTAGTCAGCCAGATGTGGTCATTAAAGGCTGTCCTGAGTAGGTATACACAAGGATAATTCATGTCCCTTACACACATCTTCTTCCCAGTGACTAGGAGCTGAAATCTGATTTTTATCTAGAGTGCCAACTGTGGAAGAAACCTGATATTAAAGGCCATAATTTAAAAAATAACAGTAGTTTACGTACAGATAAGGGTGCATGAAGGAGAGAGACACTCTGGGGTGGATTTGCTAAAGGCAAATAGACTGTGCAGTTTGCAAGTGCAGTTGCACTAATTTTCCCCAGAACATAGTGAATGTGGTGAAACTCTACTGGTTTCCATCATTCAATCGTGCAAACAAAAAAGCTTTTTTTATTTTATTTTTTAAAATTTTCCCTGCACCTGACTGAGTATTTCTTACAAAATGAAGCTCGGTGGAAGACGAGTACAACTGCACTTGCAAAGTGCACAGTCTATTTGCCTTTAGTAAATCAACCCCTCTGTGTTCGTTTTTGAAAAAATCCTAAATCTGACTTGTAATCCTAAGTGGAACTTTCCTTAAATCAAATACTCCTTAGAGGTATTTGAGATTTGTTTTGAACATGGTTGCACACAGGCCACAGGAATGGATGACACCACCAGTGAATGCAGAATGTTCATACATTTCACAAACCTTCTGTTACAGCTTTGTAAGGTGAATTTTAAAACATGCCAGAACTACTAAATCCAGACACAAAACATTAAACACAGATACAAAAGACATTTCTAAGGGTTAAATAACAAGACACAAATTCAGCACAAACAGATTTGTTGGACAGAAGGAGACCAACATTTTTAGGGAAATAAACAATATTGATAGGCTGCATTCTCAGTGATGTCACTGGTCTGTAGTGATTGGACAGGTTGCATTAACAGTGATGTTACCAGTCTCTAGTGAATGGATAGAGTGCATTGTCAGTGATGTTACCAGTCTCTAGTGAATGGATAGAGTGCATTTTCAGTGATGTCACCAGTCTCTAGTGAATGGATAGAGTGCATTTTCAGTGATGTCACCAGTCTCTATTGAATGTAGAGGTTACTTCTAAGTGATGTTGACAATCTGTAGTGAATGAATAGGTTGTATTCTAAGGGATATCACCATTCCTTCGCAAATATAAAGGCTTTTCTCAGTGATGTCATGGGTCTCTAGTGAATTGATAGGCTGCATTTGTAGTATTGTCATCAGTCTCTAGTGAATGTATAGCCTGCTTTCTCAGTGATGTCACAGTCTTTAGGGAATGGATAGGCTGCATTTTCAGTGAGATCACTGGTGCATAGCAAATGATAGGCTGCATTCTCACACCAGAGATAAAATGTAATTGAGGTTTACACACCGCTAAATTAATCTTTGTCATGGTTTCCCAAAAACAATCATAGACAGAGCCCAATGCTCATAGGTAGCAGAGAATTAACACGCCAGAACAGGAGCATGCATAAGACACAAAAAAACAGATGCACAAAACAAAACAAGTAGACAGACTGTTGACGAAATAAAACAAGAAAAAAAACCCTTTTATTAGTGGACAAATATTCTTGGATGAGAATTTTGAACAGATGGTTTGTGCAACATGAATCTTTAGAAGAGATTTTAACAATGATGGTTACTTGTATGTAATGATTCCACTGGTTCCTTATTCATCCAATCAAAAAGTACGTCACTGTCACATGTACAGGACCGGCAGCCAATCTGTGCACTTAACCAGTAGTTTATTTACCAATTAACTAGCAGCAGCACCACAATGGTACAAAAATAAATATTGGCTCAAAAACAAAATGGAAGATTTCAAGTGTCCCTGCAAAACCTTTGAGGACTTATGTCACTGATATAACCTCTCCTGATTGGTGATTAAAGTAGTTGTCTAGAACAGTCATAATCTCTGTTTACTGATTCATAAAAGGTGATTTATTCAAAGAATTACAACCTAAACTAAAGAGCCCATGGCTGTTTGATGTCCATATCCAACTCTGAAACCAACCGTGCTAAGAGAGACAAGAGGAAATGCTGCCATTGTTAGGAGCTGAACTACGGCAACACCTCCCTAAAGCCAGCCCTACATGGATCCAAATTCAGCCGGTTCAGCAGGGAGCGGCCAAATTTCGATCCATGTATGGGCAGGGTGTGTGTACAGAAGTTGATCTACCGACCACCCTGTTGGACTTTTGCCGCTCAAACAGTGCGGCCGGCTATAGCCAGCAATGCTGATCAGTGTATTCTGATGGTGGGCAAGTCTATCCGCTGTCAGAATACAATAGCTCCAATGTGTGGATTGGGGAACTGAGTCAGTTTCTTTTTTGTTCAACCTGCTGGTGGAACAAAAAAGACTGATTTGTGTATGGGCTGCCTAACAAATGGTTCAGGTTAGCAAGGCTGATGTCAGCTAGGGGCTCAGACTTCAAACAGCTCCCCAGCAGATGTTATTCAGACGTCCTGGACATGCTCTTTGACAAGAAGCACCTTCAAAGATCTAAAACATCTCTGCAGGCAGAATCACTTGGGAAGCCTGCCTATAATATCACTGTCTGCTAAAGTATTATTTATGGTGCTCAAAAAGTTATGAGCACACAAAATGCAGACATCATGGCCCAGTTAATGGACAAGCAGAATACAGTGGGTGTTCCAAAAATCACACCCACCAGTCAACAAATAGCTGAACAAGACGAACACGGGAAACCTGCAGGTTTTCAATTTTGAAGGGACGCGGGGAGGTAACCACATACCTGAAGTGCCTCTGTGTCCAGCTCTTGCCTCTTTACCTCCAGCTGAGTCAGATGCATTAACTCAGCTTCTATTAATAATATCTAGACAGAAGATGAGACAGGAGGGATTGGATAAATAAAATCTCACTCTTATAAGCTATCTGAGCTGCCGTAGCAAAGCCGGGGGTACAAGGGAGACATCTGCGGCAGCCAAAAGGTTAGTTTTATGCTGTATTAAAAGGAGGTGCAATACATGCATTGGATCTACATCGTACGCAGAAAACAAATCACATATATTAATAAGGCAGGCCACCAACAAACTGCCAATTGTAAAGCTAATATGTTATTGTATTTTACAAGAGATTAGACGTTATAAGTTCTATGTGGAAAAGAAGCCCCAAACAAAAAATACAATTCTGGAAAGACGAACGGTGGGTTAGATTCTCTGTCAGGTGTTTATTACAGCCTGTGTCCTGTTGGTCAGAACTGCACGTTCTTCCTGTCCCAATTGCTGTAAATTGAATTTACCATGTCCTTTTCTATAGTGCATTCTCCCTACATTTCTGCTGAGTGTCTACTAGGGAGGCCACTGACACTGATAAGCCCATAAATACTTTTTCATAGAAATATTTGTACAATGCATTTCAGAGAGGGAGATCAGGAGGTTCAGCTGGCAGTAACTCCCTGGTAGTTACCATGATAGGAAGTGAGAATGAATCTTCCCAGTGAAGACACATGCAGCTTTAAAACCTGACATTGGTTCTAACCCTTCTCTACTGTATTCAACATGTAAAACAGTTTGAAGTAGAGTTTCACTTTAAAATGTAATAGAATCACATAATTACACTAAAGAATCCAGTAAAAAATATTATGCAATTAGTAAAAAAAAAATTCCATGAAACCACAGAAGCTCACGTTTCATGAGTCAGTATTGGCAACTGAAACTGATTTAAATAAGGACTGAAGAGCTATGAGGTTTTAAGCACTATGCTGTCTGCAGGAGCGATGATATAATCTATTCTCCTGGTACACAATGGACAGCGAAGGTCAGTATCCCTGCTTAACTGTATACAGTTGAGGTATTAGCATTTGAAACTGATCTCATCAGGAGTCATGGATCACAAGCTCAGAAAGAGATCATTATAATTCAAAAGCAGTATGCCAGGAAAAAAATGCTTAATAATCATAAATCTATTCAAACAGTGGTGACAAGGCAAAAAGTAAAGTATACAAGCAAATTTGCCTCTCGATAGTAATAATGCAACCCACTTTCGTCCTTTAGGGCTTGTTCACACCTATGCAGTGCTTTTCGCAGTTCGTTTTGCGTTTTTCTACACGCATTTTTACTGCGTTTTGTTAAGTTTTTTTTTGTTTTGTTTTTTAAAGTGGAATTTTTGTTGTTGTTGGGCAGAATAAAAATGCAAAACACAAAATGCGGCAAAAATGCACAACTACCATGCATTTCAGCAGATTCTCCATTGAAATCTATTGTAGCAAAAACGCTGCTTTTTGCTTTTAAAAAAGTCCCTGGCCCTGTCCAAAAACACAGCAGCTCAAAAAAGCATAGATGTGAACATGTTCCATAGGAAACCATGTTAAATGGACTGTAGTGCGTTTCTACAAAAAAGCACTAAAAATGCATTGGTGTGAACAAAGCCTTAAGGAGTGTCAGTCAATGCTTGGCTTATGCAAAACATATTCGTATTCAGTCCTAGGTTATCGTTACACTGTGCAGGGCTTACTTGGGAATATCCTATATTTGCACTTCAGTGCTAGCTTCAATTTGTCTAAGATTGTGCTAGGCCCTAGTCTAATGTATAAAAGTTGCTTCCCTATCTTCCAGCTGTAAAGTTTGTATAACAGCCTAATAAAACATAGCCTCAGGGTAGTGTACGTTCCTCTTAACTATGGAGCTGTATTAATTGAATGCTGTAACACAGCCTCCATTGTAACAAGGGTTACAATGTATTGCTTTGCTCTGTGGCTTATACAGTATTTATGAACTTCATCAAGGACTGCCTTGTATCTAATAAATTAAACAGCATACATCTAGAAACTTAAAGTGGCTTAAACTCCAAGGTCAACATGGAGCTGCTATGGGACGGATATTCTTGCCACAATTAAAGGACCAAATACTAACTTTTTCTGGTGGAAATGTTACTCCAGGCTCCTCCCAATGCTGTTTACATAATCAAAATATAGGCATTTGGTCACATGAGCTCTAATAAAGGAGATGATCAGATTTCAAAATGGCAGATTCTTTCTTTAGAGACCATATGACCAAATACCTAAGTGCTTGATTATGTGAACAAAATCAAAGGCCATCGCCACCTTTTAGAGTATGTTACATGCTACCCCAATATTTAGGGTGTAAAATGCTGGAAAACTGACACCCCCACCCCAAACTGATGCCCCGTCTGACACCATGCAGGGGTTCTTCACTTCCACAGCAGCTGTCCATTCTGAAGTTTTCACAACTCTGCAGTGCTCCGCCCACACAGCAATGTTATTCAGTCACAAAGATCTTTGAATGAATAAACTACAAATTAGATCTGCCATTGCAGCAGGCAGAGTTGTAGACATCAGTTACCAAAAGTGCAGTGATCACCACACTCATAATTCAATTACACTTTCTCCAGCTCTCTAACTGAAAGCTCTTATCTTGGTATGGACTAGGAGCTTGAGGAAGAGTCTGCTGGAGCCTGGCAAGGCACACACAATGCAGGGATTGCAGTTGCCAATGCTTTGCAGGGTCATCTGCATAAAAATAAAAAAAACACATACTTTTTTTTTCTGCAAATATCGATATATTTATTAATTTTTTTGCAAGAAGTGGACTTTGAACAGCATTTTATCCAAAATAAGTATTTCATTCCTTACATTAAACTTTATGTATCCATCCCAGCAAGATGGTTAACTTTCTCTCTCTCTTATTTACCAATAATTAAATCAAACCAAGACTGACGTTATTGATGGAGGTGGAATATTTACCGGCTTTTCATTTTCAACAAGAATATTTCCAGATGAGGTGTGTTCAATGTCTGAAAAACTTTCAGTTAATAGCTTTTATTGTCAAGAGACCGTTTTTATGAAGTATGATTCTACAGAAATGGTAATGTTTTAGAAGGAGGTGTTGCTAAAAATACTGGACGAGTCAAGACCGGAGGAGTGGCTTTGACTTAACTTGGCTAAATGCTTCTATAACTGTTTTTCATGCTTGATGTTCTCTATGATACAAATGTGGTGTCTTCCAGAGAAATATGGCAGCAAGGAGCAATGATAAAATAAAGTAAAAAGCAACAGCCAGGCAGGGCAAGAAGAAGGCCAAATAACATGCTGAGATGTTGGCAAAGGTGAGCATGGAGGAGATTCCTATTTAGAACAAATGCATACTACAGCAGAGTCGAAACTGTACCGAGCAAAAACAATACCCTAAAAGGAAATCCAAACTGAGGAAGTATGGATACTTCCATCACTGAACTCTGCTTTTGAACAAACTAGTTCCCTCACGCTGAGACATTGGCTTCAGTACTGTCTGACTCACTGATCTGGAACAGGTACAAAAATCAGGAGTACTGACTTTACTAAATGCATGCTTATTCCAGGTCAGCAACTCAGAAGGTATATAAACCAAAAACAACTAGCATTTTCAGTAGGTGACCTCTGTGTCCTTTCATAATGGTTTTCTTCCAAAAGGTATGTCCACTTTCATGCAGAAGCCCCATTATCAAGCTTTTTAAAAAGGTAACGGAGCAACCAACGAGCCATGGTTTTCCAACCACTCTAATTTGATGAAAGGTAACATGTTGCTGCCATGGATTACCATTCATTGTCATTCTTTGCTCAGCCATAATATATAGCCATAAGCAGCAGTGAAGTGATTAAAGCATACCCATTACACAGAAATGAGATTGGGGGGGATGTTGGAGCCACTTTGGGTGTGGAACTAAGGTTAGTGCATGACATCTTATCCCACCCTGCCTATCTGTGCTGACTGGTTTGCCACACAAAATGGTTGCAACACCCACTGGTAGGAGGCAGGTACACTTTATTCCCCTCTTTGAATCTCATATACAATTCCCATTCCTTCTTAATTAGTCGCTCTCAGATCACACCCACCTGTTCCCGTATCTGCCGATGCATTAAATCTTTCTTCAGCTGCAAGGCCTCGAAGGCCACTTTCTGCATTTCTGACTAGAAAGGAAACAGTTAAATAGAGAGTCAGAGAAATACAATATTCACCATTAGAGATTGCGAAGGCACAAAATGTAAGCTTGGGATAAACATTAAAAAAAAACAAAAAACAGTTAACCCCTGCAAAAAGGAATTTTGGCTTACATGTCAATTCCATATCTTAGAGTACAGTACAGAACATAGGAAGTGTTATGCATATACCATGGGTTATAGACTTGTACCTTCAGGTGATTGGACATTGGCAAGGCTTTAGAAGACATGCCCTCTAGGAGTTTCCCCTGTAACCTTACCCTAAGTCCATGAGTCCTCAGTTCTCACCCTGATTAAGTATCCATTCAGAAGCAGGGTCCAGTGCTGTAGGGTCAACTGGATTGTTCTGAGCTCCCAAGATGTTGATGGGGTGCTGGACTGAATAATACTGCCTCGAAGGAGCCTAAAACTTTCAAGAGGACTCTCACTGTCGAATGTCTCTTGGATCTCAATTATTAAGCATGCGCTCTTAGAGGAAGAACTTTGTTTTCTGGGAGAAAGACTTTTGCTTGGGCTGTATCCAGGACCAGACCCAAGGTTTCCAGGCTAAGGGAAGGCTGGAGAGCAGATTTGTTGAAATTGATGACCCAGCAAAAGACCTGGAGCATCTGACTTGTCTTGTGCATATTTTCTGATAGCTAGAAAGGAAAGGAGTCATTCAGAACAAGGGTATAGATAGCCAGTTACTTGGATTCTCTGAGACTCTAAGAAGGGTAAGCAGAGGTGGTGCTAAGACTTTTGTGAACACTCTGGAAATAGAGGATAGGCCGAAGAGCAGTGCAACAAACTGGAATTGATTCTGAAGCGCACTGATGAGGTGGGTAAATGGAAATATGCAAATAGGCATCTTTGATGTCCATGGCTGCCATATATTCCCAAAGAGGCAATTACTGACCCTGCAGATTCCATGCAAAATTTTGGAATTTAAATCTGTTGAGCGATTCTAAGTTCAGAAGAAGATGGATACCCACATTGTGCTTTGGTACAATAAACAGATTTAAATAGAATCCTTTGAACCTGTCTTATGGTGGTACTGGCATACCCTTATATCATGGTGTATGAATATCTGTGCCTGTGTCCTGTACTGTAGGGTTAAGGTATGATATTTTAGTTATTGAGGGGAATGGGGCATTTTAACCCACTGTCTTTTTAAAGACAGGAAGTTTAGCAATCTCTGGTTAGCAGCTCCATCCACTTACCACATACTACCATGCTCACTGCTAGATTTTGCATTCAGGTTACATTAGAGAAACTAAAGGAGTGAGATTTTGCTGCTGGGATTCAAAGGATACAAGAATGCAGTGGATAGATCAGCTGGGCAGCATCTACCCATAACCCAAATATCAATTTCGCGCAAAAAGACACTTTAAACAGCACTTGTCCACAAAATAATTGTTTGCCAACGAATACACAAGACAGAATGCCTCATGCCTCGGTGAGGTTACCAGCAAGCTAATAGGTAGAAGTTTCATAAATATGATTTCTGTCTCTCTCCTACATATTCACCTTCACTCAACTTAAATTAAAAGTGGCCTCCCATTAAGCATTTACACCAACTCTTCATCAGCAACACACCATACAGGAATACTTATGCTGTGCAACTGGGGACTGGACTTGCACTTGCTTCTGTTCTCTTCCTTAGTTTAAGATTCATCCTACCTTATTGCTGATTGTGAGCTGGTTTGCGCCATCATTCAGGAGTTTATTACAATTTTGTCAACCTATTGTTGGCTGCAAACTATGTTATACTACCATAGACATTGATTGTTTTCTGCCTTATTGTTAGCAATGGTTGATGATGCTGTATGTGTACTTTTTGCTGAAGTGCCATGAAACTAACAAAGTTATTCTGAAAAAAACAGTTTTATAAATATTGCTTCTGTCAAAAATGGATCTCTCCATTGTATACTAGGACAAGTATAGTCTAAAGTCCAGCCAAAACAGATATTTTACATTTTTTTTTCACTAGCTTCAAGGAACTTGCTATGATGAATTCAGGTTCAGACCTGGTGAAGTGACAGGTACACTCTAAAGGACATTCTACACATACCTCCTGCAGGATCTGGGTGATGGCCTTACTCTGATCTAGCTGCTGCCATGACTGGATTTGCTGGAGCTTGCGGTCCATTCCTGCCAGGCTGTCAACGAAAAGATAAAAGTAATAAATGAAAATTACAATAACCTGTTAAATGTGTTGCATCTAGAAGAAGCTCTATAAGTGAAATACAGCTTAAAGTATATGTAAAACATAACAAGATGACATTTAGTCATCAGCAAACAGTATGCTAAACGCAGAGGTATAAACATAAGCCTAATGCTCAAAGCAATATCAACATTTTGCACACTTGGTTCACTTACATGCCAATATCTTTTTTAGTCCTTATAAGATCCAAGATCCAAGATGCATAATATTTACATAAATGTTGAATAATCTATATTATGTTAAAAATTGAATTGAAGCTGAATTCACAATATGGATTTTATTCTATATTTGCATTGGCCCAGCTCGGGCTAATGTAAATATGCATATCCCATACCTGTGGGATCCCTGATTTGATTTGAATGCTTCTTGACTCATCAACTTTTTAGAATACAGTGGCCAATAAAAAGTATACAAAAAATCTGACCATAATCTGACAATGTCACAATTAAAAGAAAAGTCATTTAATGACTAACTATCTTTGTCCTTGTACAGATGAAATAATTAGCTAGCAGAAACCTCTCGCCTGTTATTCTGTGACCTGTCATGAAGCAGCACACAATCATTGACAGCACCCAGTCTTACTCAAGACAATCTGGGGTTTTTCCACCTCACCTGGAGCATGTCTGGTAAACCATCTCCTGACGCCTTGCTTCATAAGCCATTTGCAAGAGCTTGTTCTGGTAACTTTCCGCCAGCATTTTCTGCATCGCCGCTGGTGAGACAGAGGCAGGAATTAATAGGTTGGTCTACCCAGCTGTTGTGCCAGGGATATCTGATAAGAAATTATTTAACTCTTAAGACACCGAATGAAAGTAATCAAATCAATAAAAGCTCTGGTATTTATACAGCTATAGCAATGTGTACAATTTATGCCTGAGTATTTTTGTAAGATGGGAAAAAAATTGGGATCACTCATACATTAGCAGGCAATATTAATTCCCTGATTGTTAATCAGCATTTACAACTTTTGCCTACAGTTATACACAGGAGAAAAACTGTATTTATAGTACAAAGAAGCAAATTCTATAAATGGGACTTGCTAGTATCCTTGGTTGCAGGAAGGCTGGGCTTCATTACAGAGAATGCTGGACTAGGAAAGGTAAATCTGGAAACAAAGAGCTAAGTTTCAATAGGAGAGGGTTAGTGTAAGAGTTAAGCCAGCCATAGACTGCTCGAATCCTGCTGAACCAGCCGAGATTCGAACCATGTATGGGCAGGCTGAATGTACAACCAGCCTGCTGGAATTTACATGCGATTATTGCTAGGGGTTGTTTTAGCTGCTAGCAAAAAAGCGGGGATGGCTTCCTCCTAATCGACTAAAAATCTCAAAAAACGTTTGGTGTATAATTTAGTTAATACAGTATAGGATATAACTTTTTTTTTTTTTTTTTTTAATGGTTGAACTGGATGGACTTTTGCCTTTTTTTAGCCAGACTAACTATGTAAGTAAAGTCATTTGTTCCTAAATATCTATATGCAGCGGTAAATATAAATAACCAGCTATATGGTTAGGGAATAAAATATCTAATAACAGACAAATATCTGAATAACAGACAGAAGAAATGTACAGTTAGGTCCCTATATATTTGGACACAGGCACAATTGTAGTTTTTTCAGGTATTTACCAAAACATATTCCAGCTATAGTTATATAATGGATATGGGCTGAAAGCACACACTCTCAGGTTTAATTTGAGGGCATGTACATCCAAATAGGAGGAAGAGTTTAGGAATTACAGCTCTTAAGAGTAGCTACTTCCCCCTTTTTCAAGGGACCAAAAGTAATTGGACAATTGAATCAAAAGCTGTTTCATGGCCAGGTGTGGGCTACTCCTTTGTTATTTCTTCATCAATTAAGACAGTAAAAAGACTGCAGTTTCTAAGTGTGGTATTTGCATTTGGAAGCTAGTGCTATGAACCTACATCATGCGTTCAAGGGAGCTGTCCATGCAAGTGAAACAGGCCATTGTAAGGCTTAAAAAATGAAACAAACCAATCAGGGAGACAGCAACATCATTAGGAGTGGCCAAATCAACTGTCTGATACATTCTGAGGAAAGAAGAATGCACTGGTGAGCTCAGCAACATAAAAAGGCATGGACGTCCATGGAAGAAAACAGTGGTGGATGATAGCAGGATCCTCTCTATGGTAAAGAAAAACCCATTCACAACATCCAGACAAGTGAAGGGCACTCTCCAGGAGGTGGGTGTATCATTGTCAAAGTCTACAATCAAGAGAAGACTTCACGAGAGCAAATACAGAGGGTTCACCACAAGTTGCAAACCATTCATAAGCCTGAAGAATAGAAAAGCCAGATTAGACTTTTCCAAAAAACATGTAAAAAAGCCAGAACAGTTCTGGAAAATATTCTTTGGACGGATGAAACAAAGATTAATCTGCTCCAGAATGAAAGGAAGAAACAAGGGTGGAGATGGCTTGGTACAGCTCAACGTCATCTGTAAAACATGGTGGAGGCAGTGTGATGGCATGGGCATGCATGGCTTCCATTGGCACTGGGTCATTGCTGTTTATTGATGATGTGACAGAAGACAGAAGTAGCCGAATGAATTCTGCAGTGTTTAGAGATATACTGTCAGCCCAGATTCAGCCAAATGCAGCAAAGTTGATTGGACGGCGCTTAACAGCACAGATGGACAAGGATCCAAAACACACTGAAAAAGCAACCCAGGAGATTTTGAAGGAAAAGAAGTGGAATATTCTGCAATGGCCGAGTCAATCACCTGATCTCAACCTGGGGCGGACTGACAACTTATGGGGCCCCTGGGCAATAGGGGATCATGGGGCCCCTGTGTCCTTGCCCAAACTAAAAAAAAGCCTATGAAAAAGGTACCAGGGGCATCTCATGGGGACCCCTACTGAAACTGGGCCCTCGGGCAGTGCCCGAGTTTCCAAATGGTCAGTCCGCCCCTAATCTCAACCCAATTGGGCATGCATTTCACTTGCTGAAGGCAAAACTAAAGGCAGAAAGACCCACAAACAAAGAATAACTAAAGACAGCTGCAGTTAGAGCCTGGCAAGCATCAGTAAGGAGGAAACTCAGTCTTTAGTAACGTCCATGGGTTCCAGACTTCAGGCAGTCATTGCCAGTAAAAGATTCTCAACAAAATATTAAAAATGAACATTTTATTTAGGATTATATTCATTTGTCCAATTACATTTGAGCCCCTGAAAATGGAGGGACTGTGTATAAAAATGGTTGCAGTTCCTAAAATTTGTACTTGATATTTATGTTTAATTCAAGGGGTTGAAGTTTAAAGTCTGCACTTCAAATTCATTTGGATTGTTTAGTTTTAATTTATTCTGGTAGCATACAGAGCCAAAAGTATGAAAATTGTGCCTGTGTCCAAATATATATGGACCTAATCGTATATACTCTTAGGAGGTTGAATCTGGTACACAACATCGGAATCAACAGATCAAAAGTTTTATTTAAAGAAAAAAAAATGTAAAAAGGAGACCTAAAACACAGTTTTGCAGATTTTCCCACAGGAGTGTGTTATAATATTATGCATGAGAGACTCCCTTTGCATAGGCAGGTAACGTGATACAAGCTACCTGCGCCTGTTATCACTTATGCTGTCCGTACACAAACACAGAACGCAGAATAGAAAACATTAATTGTTATGCCTTATAATACCTCTTGTCTATCAGCTTCTCTGGGTTCAGATGCTGATCTTCTCTGCATAGAGCCCTGTACTGAGCTGTATGCGTGCTGCACTGTAAAATGCAGCAAAAACATGGTAAAAACGCCTATGCGTTTTTGAGTCGTTTTTGCAACGGGTCAGTGTGAAAGTAGCCTTACTAATGCTGGTGCACACAAATTCTGGGGCAGCTGTGCATAGTAACCAATCAGTTTTTAGGTTTTATTGTCAAAGCTTAATTGAACAAGCTGAAGTTAGAAGCTGATTGTTACCATGCACAACAGCACTAGATTCTGTGTGCTCCAATTCTAGTAAATCTCCCACAAAAAGTTAAATAGGGTATATTATGTAGCTGAACAGACACAGTTGTAGTACATACCAGCAACTTCTTTTCGTCTAAGGTTTTCTGCCTCTTCCTGTGTGATTGCCATGAGGTGCTCCATTTTTATCCTACGAAACACAACATATTAGGATATGTCACTAAGAGAATGATCTTCAAGGCTGTGCCCTCACAAATATTATAACTATCATTGTTTGTACATACCAAATTAATGTGTTTCTAAAGCCAAGTTTTTTTCTAGTGTTGGATAGAGTTGCAAAGGGTTAGGATTTCTAGAAATTCTGAGGACCCTCTGCACACTGGTATATACCCTTTCAAGCAGACTATGCAATAAATAGGGATATTTAGTTCACACATATTGCAATACATGCTTAAGCTGGCCAAATGCATCAAAGTAATCGATCTATGGCCAGTCCTACTCTGCCCTGCCTACGCAAATGCTACTGTGGACACAATGCTAGCATAGGGGAAAAGACACAATGGGTTAGAATTTCTGTCCTCTCCTACTGTCATCAGGAAAAAAGATAGAAAAAATTGAAATGTTTGCAGTTTTTGCTAGAGGTATGGGGAATTCTTCCAATAGGGACACCTGTTCTTCTTTTCTGCTGTCTTTGGGGAGATTTTCTCTCAGTTTCTGGCGTGTCTCTGAGACAGGAAGTGAAGGGAAATCTCACCAAAGGAACACAAACAGCAATAGAAAAACTGACAGGTGTTTAACCATTCCCTATTCTAGCCAGAACTAGAAAAAATAAACTTTAAAGAAAAAAATATGCTTAAACCTGAAAAGATTACATAGCAATGACTATTGGTTCGGTAAATGCAAAACAGATCCCCCCCCCTCTATTATTATACACAGTATTTAACATGGCACCTACAGTAATTTGCTGCATATCCAACACCAAGAACAGCTGCATAAAGATGATGTCAGCATATTCCTAAAACTTTATTGTTCAGGAAAAATAAAGGGAGCTGGATGGAAAATTATCCTTTGAACATGGGTTGCAGCCAATCAAATGTAGCACCGCACAGCCCTCGTGGATGGCCGGCGGCCATTTTGATTTCTCCTTGCCAGCCTTTCAACTACTGCATGTGAGTTTATGCTTGTACATTTTACCCCTGTGGTTTCCATTAAAGTACTACACTATCAGATTCATCTGTGTTCTGGCTCGTTAATCCCGAGCCCCCCCCTTTTCAAAGTATATAAGGATGACCTGGTGGCCACTGCATGTATGGTGAGACAGGCTCCCCCTGCTGGTGAGAGGATTGCTTTCCCTCTGGTACCTGGAGACCCTGAGGGTGCAATACTTGCTTAGCTGACGCAGGCCAGACGATCCCCGCTGAGATCCAGTTTCCATATGTGGATGACCAGGAGTTGGTTATTACTCAAACGCGCATTAAATTGCGCTTTCCGGTTAGTGCAATCTACACTCATCTCCTTATGATGAACATGGTCACAGAAGTCACCAATTTTTTCACCACTTTAGATATATTTATTCATCATTATAGATCATATCTTTGGACGCTAATTATATTTTATCATCCCTTTTATATATATAATCAAGCAATGATTAGGTTGTTATTGTTTTGACTATCGCATTTTAGATCACGTTTCATTTTTACATTTCTATTAGCGCTGCATGTTCTATTTATAAATGTAGCAATTGTTAGGGTATTCTGATGGCTGTCGGAAGAAGAAAAGGGAGAACCGCCAAAAGATTAAAAGACATTGATTTCCATCTTTGCTGTTAGAGGCACATGAAATCTCTGGCTGTAAATATGGAAATCAATGTCTTTTAATCTTTTGGCGGGTCTCCCTATCCTTCTTACCCCTATATGGGGCTATGTAAGTGCATAATTATATTCTAAGACAATTATATTATCAATATTGATGGAAATTTCCACATATAAAAATATATATTGATATATATGTTTGTTGTAGGCGTCATGCTTTTTTGAGCACTTCCGAAGAAGAGACTGTGATTGGTCTCGAAACGCGACAAGTGCAATTCATGCATGACTTATCTCTATATCTTCACCGGAATATAATTTTTGACGATACCGCCATGTGTTGTATTGTAATTCATATGTCGGTTTTAAGATTGCAAAAATAAAAATCGTATTTTTGTTAAACTGTTGAATTGTTAGTTTACCATTTGATATATTTGTGCCTTTAAAGTCCCACCAAGAGGACCTTTCCACTGTATCTTTTAGGGATTATGGCACTTCTTGTATTATACCCCTTCCTTTCTCTGCAATGGAACCTGGAACCAAAAGTGGCCTGCCAGAAGCTGTCTCTCTCCCCTCACATTTTATAGGCCAGCACTCAAGGTCCGATGCCAGTCATCAGGCCACGTCCCTACCAGAAGAGATGCCTGGGGCCACCGGTCAAAGAGTTGTGAAGAAAAACATAAAATTGGTCCAAGGGCCCTGTGACTCCAACAGAGGCTGAGCCTGGGGAAGTCCTGGACTCCCAGAACCATGGCGCTGAAGAGGTGGCCCCAGACTGCACACTCATTATTCCAAGGGGCATAAAGGAGAAAGAAATGGCCCTGCTTCACCACCCAAATCATGATGGAAAGAAATTAAAATAAAGAAATATTGAGAAGGACAGCACAAGAGAGCTCATTGTCCCCACCCTGAATTCCAGCACAAGGTTTCCCATCTGAAGGAGGAAACACAAAATATTGACCAATTCAGCAGAAGAACCTCCTTTTAAAGTGTTTTTTGGCGATGTGTTCTCTGTTCCTGTTGGACGTGGTTCCTATCTCATTTCCTGTCCAGGAAGGCGATTTGGGAAATAATAGTTTACCTGTTTAACTGTATTTTTTAATATCACCTATTAATGACAGCAATAATGTCACTAACCTTTCATCCTCCAGAGACTTCAGAATGGCGGAGCTTTGCTTTTGTCTGCAAAATGAAGAGGGGGTTTATTTTAAAACCATAATTATAGTTACTCAGCCAATGGATTTGCATTTCCTACCACTTTCCTAGGCTATCACACAGCTGAATTTCTATGGAGGACACACAAGAGAGGTAAATTAAAAAACTCAAGCTACCAAAGTAGGTAATGATACACCCAAGCTGTATGTAAAAACACATTTTATTAATTTCCCAATAAAAAAGTGAGAATTATATCTGCAGACAGTGAATATCATACACAACCACCTAAAACACTATTAAAACCAAAAAGCAATCCGGATTGCAAAGTGCAAAGAAGTATACAGTGTCAATATGGACAGTGGGGAGATATAATAATGGACGCTGATGTTCCTGATTAGGAGCAAGTTGTGGGCAAAGCTGGTAGTTCCCTAACCGGGTAATAGGAAATATAAATCTGGGGTGTTAATGATATTAAACAGTCTCTGTTCATTGGTGCACAATTTTAGGCCATAAGTCATAATAGACAAATGAAAGGTGAATTGATAATATGGCCACTATGAAATGAACGTCCCAGATTCTTGGAGAGCAAAATAAATGACCATCAGATTTAGGGCATAAGGACAGAGTAATGCGGACTGAATCGGATATATATCCAAGTGAGCATCTTACGTGGTGATAAGAGCTATTATTTCAATCTTTTTATCGGGAAATTAATAAAATGTGTTTTTACATGTGAGCTGCTCTGCTTGGGTGCATCATTACCTACTTTGGTAGCTTGCTTTTTGCAGCTACTGTGTTTGTTTTTTCATGTGAATTTTCGGTTTACACCGACACCTTTAATATTTTGGTGAGTCTGAGAGCTTAATATAAGGTCACCCTGCCTGATTTTGGTGGCAATTCTCTGTTTATTAAATTAACACACTGACCTGTTTGCATATGTCATTTTGTCACTGGCTGGTGACAGCCTACTTTCTGAAATGTTTTTTTTTCAGCAAGGGAGTGAAACATACAAAGCAGGCGAGTGTTCTCCCTGCATATTCTAGCGATCCTTTCCCTGATAATATTTCATAACGACGACACACAAATCTATCTCTCAACCCCCCACCTCAGTCTCCGCCCGAATCACACACCTACTGAGCGACATATCAGACTGGATGTCGCTCCACTTCCTTAAACTGAATCTCTCCAAAACCGAGTTTCTTGTCTTCCCCCCAGCCCGGACACCACCCCCCATTGACTTCTCCATCACATCCAACAACGCCACCATCAAACCCGCCCCGCAGGCCAGAGTACTTGGTGTCATTCTGGACTCCAACCTATCCTTCCAGCCCCAAGTCCAATCTTTAACAAGCTCATGAAGACTCCACCTTCGCAACATCGCCAAAATCCGCACGTTCCTAACCCCAGAAACCACTAAACAGCTCATCCACTCCCTCATCATATCACGACTCGATTACTGCAACTCCCTCCTTACTGGCCTGCCTCGCCGCTGGCTATCCCCGCTTCAGTCGATCCTGAATACGGCTGCCAGACTCATTCACCTTTCCAACCGCTCCGTTTCCGCCACCCCCCTATGCCAATCCCTCCACTGGCTTCCAATTGCGCAACGGATCAAATTCAAAATCCTAACACTGACGAACAAAGCCGTCCACCATACTGCCCCAAACTACATCACCGACCTAATATCCAAGTACCGCCCAGCACGCACACTCCGCTCCTCACAAGACCTCCTTCTCTCTTGTTCCCTGGTCTCCTCCTCCCATGCCTGCCTCCAGGACTTCTCCAGGGTGTCACCCATCCTCTGGAACTCCCTGCCCCATGCCATCAGATTATCACCTACTCTCCTCTCCTTTAGGCGCACCCTGAAAACCCACCTCTTCAGGGAAGCCTACCCCACCCCCTGCTAACTTGCCAACCTCCTCCACTCTTCCTACCACTCCATCCCCCACAGCTATCTCCTCCTGTGCCACCATCCCCTCCCTCCTAGATTGTAAGCTCGAAAGAGCAGGGCCCTCAATCCCCTCATGTTTTGCATTGTATTGGTATTGTTCTGTCACATGTTCTGTCCCCCTTTGTAATGTACAGCGCTGAGCGCTTTATAAATACTGTATAATAATAATAATAATAACAGGTCTGCCTCACCATACCATGTACCATCTAATCCTAAATAAAAATGGGATTCCGGTCAAAGTCCAAGGTTCATGGAGTGGACTAACAGACCAATTTAAAAAGTTTAGGATGAAGTTTAGCTAAAAAAACAAACATGTATTTCTCTACAACTTTAGCAGGGTGCTGGATTCTGTCCTCTCCTTGCTCCTGAGCTTTTGGCGCTGTGAGAGTTAACAGCTTTGAGTCTCCAGGCTCAGCTACATAAAAGATGATCTGACAGGGACTACAACCTCCCCCCACCCTCCCTTTCCTCCTTTGAGAAAAGTTACAGTGCCCATAAAACGATCTGTGGGGGACAGTCTGATAAGTCACAGGATCCTCTCCCCCAGTCACAGCATGCATGTTACAGGCAGTCTAGTCAGTGAAAAAACTTTTCTCAGTGGAAGAGAGGGCAGGAGGGACCATGTCCTCTTCAGATCATCTTTAGTGTCAGATGACCAGAAATGCGTTTTACCGTGTTTTTGTACAGGACTCAAAAACGCATCACAAGTGCGTTTTTGATGCATTTTTGCTGAATTTTCTATTGATTTCAATAGGGAGGTGTTTTTGATGTGTTTTTTTAAACACACCAAACTTGCACCAAAAAATGCAGCAAGATGGATTTAAAAAAACAAAAAACACACACCTGACCAGCAACGTATCAGTATGAAGAGTTCCATAGGAATACATGGTCACACGTTTTTCTTCTGCTTTTTGTAATGCAAAATTCGAAGAAAAACAGATCAGTGTGAAAGTAGCCTAAGAGGAAAGGGCAGCCATGCAGTGAAGACTTCTATAGAATCCAGTACATCATGGAACATATTACATTATAGGTAAGCAATGTAACTAAAGCTGTTGGGAGCAAAACATTAACTAAACTTCAGCTTTAACAAGTATCCTAAACCTTAATATAGAACTATAGGCAAACCATTTTTTTCCCTTTTGGATAGATTAAAGTGATTCTAAAGGCATAATTTTTCTTTTAATAACAAAACATGTCTATACTTACCTCCTGTGTGCAGTGGTTTTGCACAGAGCAGCCTGGATCCTCCTCTTGGGTGCCCTACAGGCTCTCCTGGCTTGTCCCTCCTGTCGGGTGCCCCCACAGCAAGCAGCTTGCTATGGGGGCACCCTTGCACACGGAGCCACGGCTCGGACCTGTCCTCTTTCTCTTCTCATTGACTCACTGCCTATGATTGACAGCAGCGGGAGACAACAGCTGCCGCTGATGTCTCATCCAATAAAAAGAGGGAGTCCCAGGATAGCCGAGACTCCAGTGCACATTGCTGGATCGAGAGGGGGCTTAGGTATCGGGGGAGAAGCTAGGGGAATACTGCACACAGAAGGTTTTTTACCTTCATCCTTTACAACCACTTTAAGGGATGGTTAGAAACTGTCAGATTTTCTTTCACCATCTGTGTCCCGTTGAGGAGATTGCCAAAGCCAAACAGGAAATGAGAGGGAATAAAGAGGATTCCTTGGGGACCCCCAGGTCACCAGAACTAGTGTCCCTATTAGAACCTTTTCCCCCTATCAGGGACAACCCAAAATGTGGAATTTTCTTTTACTTTCAACGATAATGGTTAACAGGACAAATAAAGAGGGCAAATTTCCCTAACGGGGACACAGA